>NC_041395.2:118817999-118855499 GCF_900747795.2 Erpetoichthys calabaricus
GACGCAATTCTACTGTACATTGAACGAAGCAGCAGCAGATCGATTCGGTGATGGCATTCCCAATTGATTGAGAACTTTGTTCGCGATTTCTAAGCACAAATCTTCAATCATTATCAACGCTTAGTTGTAGATGTCTGCTGTGACATCCATGTTTATATTTGAATTTTACTTGCGTATTCGACGGAAAATATCTTTAGCTATGTGCGATTTATATTTCTCCCATAACTGTGTGGGAGAAGGAGAGCAGGCGGTCAATATGATTGCAAACAATGCAGGAATTTGATTTGGATGTGACGTGTTGCATGCGTCATTATTGTATACATCCCAGTATCGGTCGTTCTCCAATAAATTCAGAGCTTGACATGTACTTCGGAAAGTGGCATGTGTAACGCCATTGACAATTCTCAATTGCTGGAAAGACGTTGGACCGGGCACATTTCCCAACAGCATGTGAACAAAGAAGCATTCATCTTGATTGGGATGCACAGTGTACAGTCTGCCTATCGTAGTTTCTTTGAATATGCCAGGTTGTCCGTTGACTCGCTCTCCTCGTTTGCGTTGTTCAAATGATTTTCTACTCGCATTCCATGTGTAATACGTAGGCACTTCTGAATACAGCAGTGTTTTCGCAAACGCGTCATTTTGACATAACGTAAAGAAAGCAGTTAATGTTGTAGCCGGTGGATTCAGGGCTATTTGTTGCACATTTGCAGCTGTGAAATAAACGCGTTGTCCATTTTCTAGATGTTCAACATCTAGAACAACATCTGGACTTCGTTCATGTATGGGAAATGAAAGAATTCGCCATACAGCTTCATTGCTGCTTATGTATCTTCCAGCCTAATACTGTGCGATTTCATCAATATGTATGACCGCATTCCTATCATTTCTTTCTGGTTGCACGCCAAAAACTGCCATGTCGCTGCCTTTATTCACGTACTTACAAATGTATTTGATCGAAACATTGAAATAGAATCGTAAAATATTTAGTATGGCGTGTGTTGCCTTTACGTCCAACAGATGGTGCTGTGTTTTTTAAAAAAAGCATGTTTTTACCTGTCACAGGTGTGACATCTATATAATCCATATTACTAACCGAGAATGCTAAACCGGATGGACGCAGGGACATCCGGCCATGGGCCGTAGCCGCAAAAAGATGTACTGCGCAGGCGCCCCAAGAAATGAGGCGCCGCGAGAGGCGGACAAGACCACAGAAAAAAGGAGTGAACACACAAAAAAGGAGTCAAACGCAGGCGACGCACACAGCGTTGCACGAGCAAAACACAACACACACACAAGCAACGGACGGGACACACACAAAGAGGACGATTCAACAAGCCCCTGGCACACAAAAAAAAAAGAGCCCGCGAACCCCCCCCCCACACACACACACACAGACACACAAGCAACGGACGGGACACACACAAAGAGGAGGATTTAATCCCATTGCACACGAAACGGGACGCACACAAAGAGGAGGATTCAACAAGCCACAAGCACACAAAAAAAAAAAGAAGCCAAGAGCACCACACAAAGCCCATTGGACACGAAACGGGACAGACTTCGGACATAGCACACGAAACGTACACAAAAACGACGATTCAGACCCACGACCACAGTAACATAAATAACAAATGACACCCAAAGCCCCATTTCTAAATGAACCGTCCGTATTAAACATACGTCATCTCAACACGTTCACAATATTCAGCATAGGTAGATCTCATTACAATGAGACACTATTAACCGTTCAACCGCAGAAAAGGCTCCATATTAACAGTGAGTGCGATCCTCCTTATTACTTATCCATATTTCTCAAGCTCAAGAACAAACAAGTCATGAATTCACGATCACAGGTACAAAACGATACCGCTCGGATAACGGGACCAAACACAATTCACACTATGCAGCATAGGTGGATCTCATTACAATAAGGCACTATTAACCATTCAACTGCAGAAAAGGCTCCATATTAACAGTGAGTGCAATACTCCTTATTACTTATCCATATTTCTAGAAGAAAAAATGTCTCGGCTCCAAAAACGCAAAGCTCAAATAAAGCTTCTAACTAACGATGTACCCAAAAGTAAAAACTTTATGAACTGCATTAGATCCTACAATAGTTCATTTGCTTTTGCATCTACCGGAGTAAATATCAGGCCACCAAAAGGCAATGGCCCATACTGCTTTCGCATATGTGCACAAATACTGCATCGCATTGGAACAGTGCACCCTGAAACAAATCAACAACGCAAATATGCACAAATCTACATCCTAGATCCACATGACGCAATCTATCAATCAAAGTGCTGCATCGCAACAGGCACGGATTCAAAACGAAACACCTCCCGTCTCAGACATACGTTAAAGGCAGCGAAGGCTAGAACGGGATTATCACACAGCACAGGCAAATCGATTACAGCTCCAAAACAACACGTCCCAAATACTAAACATGCAACAACGCGCCTCTCAAACGGCACAAGCAAAACATACACCAGGAAAATTAATTCGGATTAATGAATGTCATTCAGTTCACTTCCCTGAAGAAACAAATGGCAATACAAGTAATACATTTACACGTTGTTGTCAAAAGGGTCAAATTAGACTGCCTCCTTTACATTCATATCCTGAATATCTACAGAAGCTTCTAACTAACGATGTACCTGAAAGTGAAATCTTTATCAACTGCATTAGATCCTACAAATCGGTATCCACTATGAACATTAACGGTGGCACTGCACGTGACATCCGTCTTGCAAAAATGTTAATTATTGATGAATGTACAATGGCATCCAGTCACTTACTCAACACCATTCATAAACCTACAAACGTTTATGAATAATAATATTCCCTTTGAAGGAAAGGTACTTTTATTAGGAGGAGATTTTAGACAGTGCTTAGCTATTCTTACACATGCCATGCGCTCAGCTATTGTTCAGTGCACCTTAAAATACGCAGAAAATTGGCATTGCTTTCAAAAGATACAGTTAGTAAAAAACATACGATGTCCAGAACCAGATCATAACAATTGCTTATTACAACTGGGAGATGGTACACTCACCAATACAGATGGACTTCACTCACATATTATTACAATTCCTCAAGCCTTTATCTGCGACGACTTAGTTACAGACAGATTTGGAACAGCAATCTCATTAGACCAAATGCCCCTTTTAACACAACGCACTATATTATGTCCAAAAAATATTAATGTGGAAAACATAAATACCCAAGTCATTCCATTACTTCCTGGAGAGACACAACTCTTTCTAAGCTCTGACAAACTTGACTCTGATCACAACAATAACCATCTTCATTGACATTACAAGTTCTGACCTGGAATTACCTTTTATACTTAAACGGCGTGTACAAAGAAATTTTCAAATAAACCTTTACACTGTGCCACACACTTTATTGTTTGCTTTCTATTTGCATCATCTACACCTTCACACTATTCTATATCTCATTCATACATCACGCTCTTTGTCATTCCCAACACCAGGGGTTGGCGAGCGAAGCGAGCAGGGGGCAGAGCCCCCTAGTATGTATATAAAAACACGCGCGTATTCGAATGCAACGTTGTGTCAAAATTTCAAAGCAATCGGTGAAGAACTTTCGGAGATTTAAGGTTTTGAACAAACGAATATCATGGTGGATTTTACTATCTTGTGTAGGGCAGGGTCAGTCTGTGGATCAGGAATTTCCACACGGATGACTTGATCGATGAGAGCTGGTTTAATCCTATCCTTTAGCCACAATAGAATATGTGCATGGGGAATACCTCGCTTTTGCCACTCTATGGTGTACATGTAGCAATTTGTACAGCCGAAAATGTTACTCTTCGTGAGCTTTTTTTCGTGAAAGCCAGTTTCAGTCAATAAGTCTTAAAAAGAGGTGTAAAGATATTGACAATAAGCTACGCAAACCCACCAAGACATGCAATCGTTTAAATCAAGGCGCGAGTCGAAAAACACCATCCCATACTATTAGTTAACGATTAACACATTTCTATATGTATTGTAAGCATACAATACAACTGATAATATGTTGCGCTTATTTATCTGGTGTACCGACATTTTTGCGCGTTTAACGGCTGAAATCTAACGTGGTTAATGTGTGGAGACAACCAGGCACTGCTCATCACTTGTCCAATACAGTCCCCACAGTGAAGCATGGCGGTGGCAGCATCATGCTGTGGGGGTGTTTTTCAGCTGCAGGGACAGGACGACTGGTTGCAATCGAGGGAAAGATGAATTCGGCCAAGTACAGGGATATCCTGGACAAAAACCTTCTCCAGAGTGCTAAGGACCTCAGACTGGGCCGAAGGTTTACCTTCCAACAAGACAATGACCCTAAGCACACAGCTAAAATAACGAAGGAGTGGCTTCACAACAACTCTGTGACTGTTCTTGAATGGCCCAGCCAGAGCCCTGACTTAAACCCAATTGAGCATCTCTGGAGAAACCTAAAAATGGCTGTCCACCAACGTTTACCATCCAACCTGACAGAACTGGAGAGGATCTGCAAGGAGGAATGGCAGAGGATCCCCAAATCCAGGTGTGAAAAACTTGTTGCATCTTTCCCAAGAAGTCTCATGGCTGTATTAGCTCAAAAGGGTGCTTCTACTAAATACTGAGCAAAGGGTCTGAATACTTAGGACCATGTGATATTTCTGTTTTTCTTTTTTAATAAATCTGCAACAATTTCAAAAATTCTTTTTTTTGTCTGTCAATATGGGGTGCTGTGTGTACATTAATGAGGGAAAAAATTAATTTAAATGATTTTAGCAAATGGCTGCAATATGACAAAGAGTGAAAAATTGAAGGGGGTCTGAATACTTTCCGTACCCACTGTATATATATATATATATATATATATATATATATATATATATATATATATATATATACAGTGGAACCTCGGTTCACGAACGTCTCAGTACACGTACAAATCGGTTTATGACCAAAAAGTTTGCCAAACTTTTGCCTCGGTTCACGACCACACACTGCGGTATACGAACAAGCCAGTTTCCCTTTCGGTTTGTACATGTTCTGTCTCTCCCTGTGCATTTCCTGTGCAGCGAGCAAGAGAGAGACAGACACGCGCACACACACAGGCAGCGCGAGAGAGAGACAGACGCACACACACAGGCAGCTCGAGAGAGAGACAGACGCACACACACAGGCAGTGGGAGAGAGAGAGCTGCACACACACACAGGCAGCGCGAGAGAGAGAGGGGGCTGGACTCATAAGGTAGTAAGGCAGTTAAAGAATGCACTGGGCTTGATTTTGTTTTCACTTCTGTTTACAGCGATCGGTTGGTAGCGTGCATTGTTGCAATGTTACTTTTCTTGGTGGCTTATTAAATTAGGGATTTTTTCAAATGTTCATTTTTTTTGCCTGTGCTTAAAACTCATTAAAAAAAAAGTGTTTTTAGCCAGCGGTTGGTAGCGCTATAGCGCAAACTATTGCAGTGTTAGTTTTCTCTGTTGTTCAAGGTTTTCTCAGTGTTATTCAATGTTTTTACATTAGTTTACTATTACGCTGTGCATTCTATGGTTTAATTTACAATATTTTTGCTTAAAAACTTAAAAAATATATATATTTACGTTCGTATGGTCTGAAACGGATTAATTGTATTTACATACAATCCTATGGGGGAAATTGCTTCGGTTCACGACCAGAGTTTTGGAACGAATTATTGTCGTGAACCGAGGTTCCACTGTAATATATAAATATATATACTGTGTATATATATATATATATATATATATATATAATATATATAAAATATGTGTGTGTATACATACATACATACATACATACAGGTAAAATTCCGTTACGTTCCGTTAGCTTCTTTCGCGTTAATTTTAATCTTCTCCTGTCTACAAGTTATGCTGACGAGAATTTTTCTCAGCATTTCCTTGTGATAATACACTTTCAGGGTGCACATAATGCCCAAATCCAATGGCTGAAGCACTGCTGTGCAGTTGGGTGGGAGGAATTCAACGCCACCATTATCCAAATGCTTAAGCATGTTGTGGGCAGCACAGTTATCAATCAGAAGCCGAATCATCCTTTTCTTCTTCATATTTTGAGGTTTCTGAACTCTTTTGGGATTCCCCCCCACTCCCAATGGGAACATTACGCTGAAGTGCGTCCAGAAGCGTGATTGCCACGTATGTGTAAGATTGTTTTTCCGTTGCAGGGGCAGGGCAACAGCAGACTCACAACGGTGCAGTGAGGCGCCAGAGAAGCGAATCCTTAAAGATCGAGGTTGCGCTATAAGTCCCTGTCTTACAGCCCAAAACACGAGGCTGAGTCTCAGTACTTTAGCAAAACCAGCTTTATTCAGCTTGAAACAGGAACAGCACGGTTATTTATTGTAGCAGTATCTGCCACTCTCCTATAAACAGACACAGCAGTCAGGCAGGGTCGTGGCCAGGTTAATGGCCAAGTAATCCTGTTCCCTGCATTACCCATAGAGCTTGCTTTGGCGGAGAGACGCAGCAGATCTGTGAGCGTTCTGTTGCCCTGGCAACATATAAACAGTCTTCCAAAGACATGGTGATCGCACTTCGGGACACTCTTCGACTGTTGTCCAGTTGTGGGAGGTCCCAAGAGAGTTTAGAAACCTCACATTTTCTTGAATGAGTGCCGCATTAATAGGAGTGTTTCTTGAACGAGCATCTCTGAACCACATAAAAACTGGTTTTTCGACGTCTTCTAAAGCAGCAGTTCGTATATGTTTGCAAACCTAGATTTTTCTTTTTTTTTTTTTTTTGCTCGGTCTTTCAAGAAAGTTGACAGTGTTGATGGCGAAATTCCGAAGTCACTGGCAACGTCTTTTTTTCTTTTTGCCGCAATCGAGAGCTGTAAAAAGTTTTTTTCCTAGTATGAACTGTTACCGTTTTTAAGCAAAAGGTATCACTGAAAACCACCGAAAACAAAAACTGCAAAAAAAAAAAAAACAGTACAAGAAAAGTCCGATGAAAGAAATTTTTTTTTTCTTTTACAATGTTTCTGTTTGGGGATCGTTGTGCACAACTGAGCTGCAACCACAGAAAAAACTGCTCTGTGGATGATTCTTTCAGGCATTTCATGGTGTTTTGGGTACTTCATTGTAATGAAAGTATCTGCTGAATGTACTTTGTAGTAATGAGATTTCTATAGACTAGTTTTTTTTTTGTACTTACCCAGTATAGTCTGTAGTGGTGGCCAATAAAATGTTTAATTCCATGTTTTTGTGGAGAAATTAAATACTGAATATTCAAGCTTAGTACTGGAAATTAACACTGGACAGTGCCAAATGAAATTAAAAACATCCATGGAAAAAGAAATAAAAAAATGATCACTTAGTTTGTGTCACATAATCCACATCTGATATTCATTTGTATGGTCAAAATGTATGCATTTATTGCTAAAATATTATTGTCAACACACAAGATGTCATTCCCACAATGCTGTGTGTTTGAAAGAAAGACATTTTTTTTTTTTTTTTTAATTTTTTTTTTTAATACTAGTGAACAGTGGGGAGCGGCAGCTCTTCAATTATAATAAGCAGCATTATGGGAATAACATCTTCCTTCTTGACATTTAAAATGGAGCTTTTAGGAAGTAACCTTTGTTGATACTACAGCAAAAATGCACACATTTTGCACATTTTAACCATACAAATTGATATTGGACATGTGGATTATGCAACATGAGTTACATGAGAATTTTTGTTCCTTTTTTGTGTGGGCTTTTTTCACTTCATTTGCTACTGTCCATCACTGATTCCCTATCAACGCTGCTGAATTTGAATATTCTGTATTTAATTTCTCCATGAAAACATGTGATTAAACATTTTTCTCAGCAACTCGTATACTCGGATATGGGGATGGATGTTTGAGGAGTAAGCCATAAGGCAATGATTATATTTTTATATGATGTTCATTAAGGAACCAACAACAGCAAATCAAATAAATCGGACTGTTTAGCTGCGTGAATAAAAGGCAAAATACCACTTCCGGTTAACGGAAATAGCACAAAAAATGATAGAAATCTAGTGTACCTAATTCTTGTATGCAAAATTTGGTTGACCTAAGTGAAAGCGTTCTCAAGTTATCGTGTTTACATATATACACACAGACATAATTCCAGAATTGGTATTTTCAGTCTCTGGGAGGTCTGAAACATCGAGATTCATCAAGATTTCAAATGGAATCTTTGGACAATTACAGTACTTTCCCTATACTTTGTATATGAGAAAGTAAAAACATTTTTTGTGTAGTGTTGTTTTTAAACGGTACACGTAAGTGTACATTTCTTAGTATTATTATGAAAGTATAGCTAAGAGTTCATTATACGTGATACTGGTGAACCTAACATTTGTTCAGTATTTTCAATTATTACACTACTCCTGGAGTACCTCTTTTCTGTGCTTAAAGCCTTTCAGCAAGTTTGCCAAAGTATATTGTAGTATTTTGCTGGAGATGAACAAGCAAGTGCCTAACATATTGGCTGTTTTTTATTTCACTTTAGAACTTCTCCTGCCATGTTGCTGTCTTCTCCGGCTATGTGATCCTGGATCATCTTTATTTAGATATTCCTTTTTAGTAAATTAAAGTGTATTTTATTAAAGAGTTTAATAATTTATTGACCATTATTTCCTCTATTTATTGGTAGCTTAATAAGATAATATTCACCACAAACATACACAAGATAGAAACTAAAAGCAACTGCAGAATACACATTTTTATCACTAAATGCTCATAATTTATTAATAGAAATATCTAAATGTTTATACAAGACTCTGTAAGAAGAAAATGTCAATATTTTGAGTTCTTTTAATTTTCTAATAGTAAAATTCAATTTATTAAACAAAACTGATATTTTTGCAGTAGTATTAATAGTGTGCAGAATATTTTGTAGTAAAAATAGAGCTTTATGTTTTCTGAAATGGTTCCTATGTTTCTGTTATGCTTTAAATCTGTTGCATTCTCACAGGGAAATGGAGAGCTTACTGCTACTCTGATCACAGAGTTGGCAACAGAAAGCTTAATGCTAGGTGTTGGGTTAGTGCCCGATGCACTGTCTGCACTGCCCACATCTTTCCAAGAATAACACATAGTCTGTAGCTGCTGTCATGAAATGCCAAAATCATGGACACATACAATCTCATAAGAGCGCAGTACACTTAACTGGTGAATAGTGCCCACTGTGCATTTGTAAAGACATAATTGTTAAAGAAACCTCTAAATTATCACTTTTAGTATACAGTGCAGATCAGTGAGTATGACTATTTTAATGTCAACAGCCATTGTGGTTTTTGCCTGTACTGCCCTTGCCATTCTAAAGTGGGGGTTTTAGAGTACATTGCTAGTTTGATGTATGTTTCTTATTACAGTGCATTTAAATTTGAAATCTCTAATATTCCTCTTCAAATCCAACAAGAATTTCTGTCTTTCACAATATCAACTTTGCATCAGCTTTAGTATTTGTAGATTTTCAATAAAATCCAAAAATTTCTTCCTTCCTTTTTTCTTTCTGATGCATCTTAATTACCCTTAAATTAATAATTTCTTCATTGGCAAAATTTTAACCTTTCCTGTGCTGTCATGAAGCTGTTGTGATTTGTAACTATGTTTCACTTAACAACAATGTAGAATTAGCTGATCATTGTTCTCAATGACATTATTAGAATCTGTTTTCTACCAAAACCACATGTACAGTACATTTACGAAGACTATTTCTGTGCTGGAGATCATACATGGACGTTTATGGCATTAATTGATCAGATAATTTCATATTAAACATTCAATAGAAAACAATACTCAAGGAGGATTCTTGAACTTTATACCTTATATTGGCACTTGACACTTGAAAGCATAAGTGTGCTTTCACTGCCTCTGATCTTTACAAAAAATGACTTCTGCTACAAACACAACTCAATGATTGGTTACACGGAGAGCTCATTGCTTTAAATCATATTCTAAAGCCACAACAAAAATGTCTTTTACATAGGAAGTATAGTTCTGTGTTCAAACACTGGTCAAGGCAATGTCTGTGTGGGTTTTTCTCAGAGTAGGTCTTTACTTTAACTAGGTCTTGTACAGGTCTTGGAAAGTGTGAAAAAATCATGAAATATTAACAAGCCTCAATCCAGTCATGAAAAGTCTTTAAAATTCTTAAAAAAAGATAAAATGGTACTGAAAAGTCATGGAAAATATTAAAGTGAATTCCAATAATTACATATCACGTGATAAAACATCTGATATTTCGCCAACAAAACACACACATCTCGCATTAATATCGTGTTTAGTGACCTTGCGCATTAATATCACAAAGCATTATGTTCAGCATGCAAGCACATCGGCAAACTGGTATAGGTATAGTAGATATGTAGTAGCCATTTAGCCTACACATTGAATTACTAGCGGTGAGTTAGCATTAAGTGGTGAATAGTTAGCAAGGTAAATTACATTGTGTATATTAGACTTGTCACTGTGATTTTTGAGCAGACAAAATGTAAGGAAAGTGTGAATTTAACTAAAATAGTTGAAAAATGCTAGCTAGAAAGATCAGCTTCAACAAGACGAATCAAATAGGCATATGGCTTGATGCCATTACTGCATGATTATTGTATGAAGAAGTTTGACATTGGGAATATGAGTGAGTCCGCTTTGAAATGCCACATGAAAGGAAGTAAACATTCTGAACTGAGGAGCAGCAAGGAAGTTAGTAGTTCAGCTAAAAATGTTTTTGGGCCTTTTGTGGTTCTATCATCACATGGGACCACTGCACCTGCAAGATGTTCAAGTGCCAGTATGATTAGCCCTCAACAGCACTGGTAAGAGCTCTAGTTGGGCTAGTCATACTAGTACTATATTGCATTCTTTGTTTTTATTTGTGTCGAAATGTGCATGTCTGAAATCTGAAATCCTCTTGGTGGTAGATGTGATGGTCAAGCATTATTCATACAAGTCACAGCAAAGACATGGGTGTATTTTTTCAGTAAATGTTCCCTGTTGGTGAGAGTCCTACAGTGTGAGTGTACCCAAGGTACATCTTGTTCTTTTCATTCACAACTCTTTACAATCAAAAATATGCCATTTTTGAATTTTATTATGATATGCCATTTTTGAATTTTTTTATGATCATTTATTCTCCTAAAAGGTGGAGGTGGTCGGTATACCAGTATGACCGTGAATACCAGTGTGACATTGTGCTGCAATCTCAATTTTGCAGTATTGTTAGTATTGGGATAAGCCTGGAAATAGTAAACCACTAATAACCTTTTCAAGACCATCAAAGTTGAACTTACATGTTGAACTTATCTCTTATATAATCAGATGGCAAATTACAAATATATACTGCTCAAAAAAATTAAAGGAACACTTTTTAATCAGAGTATAGCATCAAATCAATGAGATTTGTGGTCAATTGATCTGGTCAGTTAAGTAGCAGAAGGGGTTGTTTATCTGTTTCAGCTGCTTTGGTGTTAATGAAATTAACAACAGGTGCACTAGAGGGGAAACAGTGCGATGTCCCCCAAAACAGGAATGGTTTAATAGGTGGAGACCACTGACATTTTTCCCTTCTCATCTTTTCTGACTGTTTTTTCTCTAGTTTTTCATTTGGCTACTGTCAGTGTCACTACTGGTAACATGAGGCGATACCTGGACCCTACAGAGGTTGTACAAGTAGTCCAGCTTCTCCAGAATGTCACATCAATACGTGGCATTGCCAGAGGTTTTGCTGTGTCTCTAAGCACAGTCTCAAGGACATGGAGGAGATTCCAGGAGACAGGCAGTTACTCTAGGAGAGCTGAACAGGGCCGTAGAAGGTTCTTAACCCATCAGCAGGTCTGGTATCTGCTCCTTTGGGCAAGGAGGAGCAGGATGAGCACTGCCAGAGCCCTCCAAAATGACCTCCAGCAGGCCACTGGTGTGAATGTCTCAGACCAAACAATCAGAAACAGACTTCATGAGGGTGGCCTGAGTGCCCGACATCCTCTAGTGGGCCCTGTGCTCAATGCCTGGCACTGTGGAGCTTGTTTGGCATTTGCCATAGAATATCAGTATTGGCTGGTACACCACTGGCACCCTGTGCTTTTCACAGGTGAGAGCAGGTTCACCCTGAGCACATGTGACAGTCGTGAAAGGGTCTGGAGAAGCCGTGGAGAATGTTATATTGCCTGTAACATTGTTCAGCATGACCGTTTTGGTGGTGGGTCAGTGATGGTCTGGGGAGACATATCATGGAGGGACGCACAGACCTCTACAGGCTAGACAACCACACCTTGACTGCCATTAGGTATCAGGATAAAATCCTTGGACTCATTGTCAGACCCTATGCTGGTGCAGTGGGTCCTGGGTTCCTCCAATGCCCAGCCTCAAGTGGTGAGAGTATGCAGGCAGTTCCTGGAGGTTGAAGAAACTAATACTATTGACTGGCCCCCACGTTTGCCTGACCTTAATCCAAAAGAACACGTCTGGGACATTGTTTCGGTCCATCCGACGTCGCCAAGTTGCACCTCAGACTGTCCAGGAGCTTAGTGATGCCCTGTTCCATATCTGGGAGGAGATCCCCCAGGACAACCTCCATTGTATCATTAGGAGCATGCCCTGACGTTGTCAGGCATGCATATAAACATGTGGGGGCCATACAAACTACTGAGTATGATTTTGAGTTGCTGCACTGAAATTTTGGCAAAATGGACAAGCCTGCTGCATCATTTTTTCACTTTGATTTTAGGGGTGTCTTCGAATTCAGCCCTCTGTAGGTTGATAATTTTCATTTCCCTCAAACAATTTGGCATCCTTTTGTTCCTAACACATTACCCATTCCATATCGGTATAGATACCCAGCATGATTTGTTTCCCATTCAGATATGATGTGTTTTCAAAGTGTTCCTTTAATTTTTTTGAGCAGTTTATAATGTCTTTAGAAATAGCAACCAGAAGTCCAGTTAATTTCATATTGTTGGAATGTATAAATAATTAAAGGCACCGAACAATCAAGAACATGGAACGACTTCACGGAGTCTGTCTTCCTTCGTGGTTTTGTGTCCTTGAGAGTCCACAACTGCTCGTTCCCTATTCTTCTGCCATGCATGACCCTGAACCAGCCAGCGTTACTCCATTAATGAATCCAGATCAGATGTCTCTCATGATCATCACTTTCTTACTGCCTCCATTTAATTGCTGCTTCATATCCTGCTCCATTTGCAATCTTACACCACACACTCCCATCTGTCTTTTACAATGCTTCTTCACGTTAGGATGAGGCTTAAAATACTAGGGCAGTTATGGGTGTTTGAACTGGTGGAATTGTATAAGGTTAGCAAATTTCATTACTTAATTCTATTTTTGATAATACAATTTATTATAAATAATGATAGTGTTGCAGAATATTTTTTTTTTTTTTTTTTTTTAAGGCAGGTTGTTTGGAATTGGATTTGTTTCCGAGTTTATGTAAGAAACAGTACATTTAATATTATGGTTTAGTGCTGTGGTGACTACAGGTAATACTACCACTGACCTTTTAAAACACCTGAAAACCGCTTGTGTGCTTGAATATGAAGAAGCTACTAAGCACACGACAGTCAGCGCAGCAGTAGTGCTGTTCTTAAAGCATTAGAGTGCAACCAAATCCGGTGTGCAAACCTTATTAGAGAATGAGTGAACATAGGAGGAATGTAACGTGCAATTGCCTAGCAAAAGGCATAGAACTGATTCGCTTCATAAAGTTGACTCAAACCTTGGACCCAGGATAGTACATTTTTTAGTCAAATGTGTACAGCAGAATGTCATGACAGGATTATGAGCAAAGGTAAAAAAAAAAAAAAATTTTTTTTTTCTTTCTCCAACACCCAACTTAATCGTGAAGCAGGGCCATTTAGTTACATTATTCATACAGTACGTCTCACTATATTCAACATAACTGAAAACGAAAACCAGAAGCCTTCAGAATTCACAAATAGAGCCGTTTCTTGCTACTGTATATGCGAACTATGCAGATGCATAGGGCCCTTGAAGCCACGAGGGCCCCCCAAGCTGCAAGTTCAGCCTCAAAATATTTGAGGAGTATTAACATTACTTGTCTATTTGTAGCCAGCTAAGCCCCATCACGTGTTTCATGAAGCACTTACATGCTTATAAATTAAATGTAGGAAATGAACAAAACTAAGCTGCACTGATAGTGAAACTTTGGCTTGTGTTTGTGGGGTAATCAATTCAA
This sequence comes from Erpetoichthys calabaricus, assembly GCF_900747795.2. Taxonomy (NCBI): domain Eukaryota; kingdom Metazoa; phylum Chordata; class Cladistia; order Polypteriformes; family Polypteridae; genus Erpetoichthys; species Erpetoichthys calabaricus. Next base: position 118,832,226 of record NC_041395.2, read on the forward strand.
AGTCAATGATTATCAGTAGGCTGTCGTGTCATGCAATGAGTGACGTCTGTCGACAGGGATGATAAGATGACTCACTGACAGCCGCATATCACGTGAGGAGAAAAGTAACAGCAGCCAAAACCACAGTGATACCTAAGATGGCATCAAAAAGGGCTTATCCCTCTGGTGCTGAAAAATGTAAAAAGAAGAAACTTGAAGAAGAAAAAATGTGCATAGAATAAAGGTAAAGCATTTGTTAATGATGTTGCAATGGATAAGAGGTGGGAAATAATGAAATAAAACAATTTTTTTGTTCTTAAGTAGAATTTTCATATAGACTATCTGCATCTTTACTTGAGAATTTTATTTGTTTGAGACTTTTTACTTTAATTCTCACTACATTTCAAAGGAAAAAAAAAATCTGTGCTCCCTACAATAAAAAAATACTAGGGGGCTCTGCCCCCTGCTCGCTTCGCTCGCCAACCCCTGGTGTTGGGAATGACAAAGAGCGTGATGTATGAATGAGATATAGAATAGTGTGACGGTGTAGATGATGCAAATAGAAAGCAAACAATAAAGTGTGTGGCACAGTGTAAAGGTTTATTGGAAAATTTCTTTGTACACGCCGTTTAAGTGTAAAAGGTAATTCCAGGTCAGAACTTGTAAGGTCAATGAAGATGGTCATTATCGTGATCAGAGTCAACTTTGTCAGAGCTTAGAAAGAGTTGTGTCTCTCCAGGAAGTAATGGAATGACTTGGGTATTTATGTTTTCCACATTAATATTTTTTGGACATAATATAGTGCGTTGTGTTAAAAGGGGCATTTGGTCTAATGAGATTGCTGTTCCAAATCTCTCTGTAACTAAGTCGTCGCATATAAAGGCTTGAGGAATTGTAATAATATGTGGCTGAAGTCCATCTGTATTGGTGAGTGTACCATCTCTCAGTTGTAATAAGCAATTGTTATGATCTGGTTCTGGACATCGTATCTTTTTTACTAACTGTATCTTTTGAAAGCAATGCCAATTGTCTGCGTATTTTAAGGTGCACTGAACAATAGCTGAGTGCATGGCATCTGGAAGAATAGCTAATCACTGTTTAAAATCTCCTCCTAATAAAAGTACCTTTCCTCCAAATCGAATATTATTATTCATAAACGTTTGTAGAAGTTTATGAATGGTGTTGAGTAAGTGACTTCATGCCATTGTACATTCATCAATAAACAACATTTTTTGAAGACGGATGTCACGTGCAGTGCCACCGTTAATGTTCATAGTGGATACCGATTTGTAGGATCTAATGCAGTTGATAAAGATTTCACTTTCAGGTACATCGTCAGTTAGAATCTTCTGTAGATATTCAGTATATGAATGTAAAGAAGGCAGTCTAATTTGACCCTTTTGACAACAACGTCTAAATGTATTACTTGTATTGCCAGTTGTTTCTTCAGGGAAGTGAACTGAATGACAATGATTGCAAATGACATTCATTAATCCGAATGAATTTTCCCGGTGTATGTTTTGCTTGTGCCGTTTGAGAGGCGCGTTGTTGCATGTGTAGTATTTGGGACGTGTTGTTTTGGAGCTGTAATCGATTTGCCTGTGCTGTGTGAGACGCCCGTTGTAGCCTTCCTTGCCGTTAACGTATGTCTGAGACGGGAGGTGTTTCGTTTTGAATCCGTGCCTGTTGCGATGCAGCACTTTGATTGATAGATTGCGTCATGTGGATCTAGGATGTAGATTTGTGCATATTTGCGTTGTTGATTTGTTTCAGGGTGCACTGTTCCAATGCGATGCAGTATTTGTGCACATATGGGAAAGCAGTATGGGCCATTGCCTTTTGGTGGCCTGATATTTACTAAAAGCAAATGAACTATTGTAGGATCTAACGCAGTTCATAAAGTTTTTACTTTTAGGTACATCGTTAGTTAGAAGCTTTAGTTGAGCTTTGCGTTTTTGGAGTCGAGACATTTTTTCTTTTAGAAATATGGATAAGTAATAAGGAGTATTGCACTCACTGTTAATATGGAGACTTTTCTGCGGTTGAACGGTTAATAGTGCCTTATTGTAATGAGATCCACCTATGCTGCATAGCCGTCTATTTTGTTGTTTCTTTCGTGTTCGTGTGTTTGTTCCTGTTATCCTTTCCTTTTCGTTTTGTACCCATGACCGTGTATTCATGACTTGTTTCTTTCTCAGCATCCGAAATATGGATAAGTAATAAGGAGGGTCGCAGTCACTGTTAATATGTTTCCTTTTCTGCAGTTGAACGGTTAATAGTGCTTTATTGTAAGGAGATCCACCAATGCTGACACCTATGCTGTCTAGTGTGAAGGTGCTGACGTTCACTTTAGAATATGTGGCTTTGGGTGTGACTTCTTATGGATGTGGGGGGGGGGGGGGATTGTTGAGGATTGTTGTTGCGCGAGCGTCTTCTTTCTTTTTGTGTTCCTGTGTCTTGTTGAATCCCCCTCTTTGTGTGTGTCCCGTCCCTCGCTTGTAGGGTCTGGGGGGTGGTTTTGTGTTCTTTTTTTTGTGTTCCATGGGCTTGTTGAATCCCCCTCTTGGTGTGTGTCCCGTCCGGTGCCTGTAGGGTGGGGGGGGTGCCTTGCTGTTGTGCGCGAGCCTCTTTTTTTTTTTTTTTTTTTTTTTTTTTCGGGTCTAGTTTCGTGTGCAATGTGTTTCGTGCTTTTCCTGCGTTTGACTTTGCGCCTCATTTCTCCTTTTTGTATGTGCTCACTCCTTTTTTCTGTGGTCTTGTCCGCCACTCGCGGCCCCTCATCCGCCTTTGTCGCCCTCTTTTCTCCGCCTTTCTCCAACTCTCGCGGACTCTTTTTGCGCCTGCGCCTCTCGCGGCCCCTCATCCGCCTCTCTCGCCCTCTTTTGTTCGCCTTTCTCGGCTCCTCAGCCGACTCTCGCGGACTCTTTTTGCGCCTGCGCAGTACGTCTTTTTGCAGCTACGGCCCATGGCCGGATGTGCCTGCGTCCATCATCTGGTTTAGCATTCTCGGTTAGTAATATGGATCTGTAACTTTCTATCTTGCCAACAAGTTTCTGTGTCCAAAAAAAGGGGAATCTAGGTCAGATAATTTTATTAAATTATTCGCATATATATAAGAAATTGAGGGACTATCCAATTATTTATATATTTGTGCATTTTACATCTTTGATTTCTTCATACACAAAACATTAAGAGCATGGGAGAGAAACAAAAGGAACAGCGCAGGAAGCAAATGTGATGATTTAAACAGTAAAGATATGGTCAAAGCAATGTCAAGCAACACTGAACTTATTAATGAGATCAAAGATAAAAGTAGGTCAGAAAATAAGCCCCATACAAGTGGTTGGCACAAAAATGACCCTTGGTGAATTCATTGCCTTTTGTGCCAGAAATAAAAACACGAGGTGAAAACGTTCAAAATACACCCTCTCATCTTAAAAAACACACAAGATAAGTGTGCTCACATGAACTTTTGTTTGACTTGCTGTTAGAATATATTGATAAATAAAATAAATAAAAATTAAAGCAAACTATGCTATTAGAGGAGAAATATGATTTTTTAATAGATAGATAGATAGATAGATAGATACTTTATTAATCCCAATGGGAAATTCACATTCTCCAGCAGCAGCATACTAATACAATAAATAATATTAAATTAAAGAATGATAATAATGCAGGTGAAAAACAGACAATAACTTTGTATAATGTTAAATGTTAACTTTTGCACATGGCAGGACTCCGAGTTGTATTTGAAGTCCGATGTATATAGGCTGAACAGGACCGGAGAAAGTGCAGTCCCTTGTGGCGCTCCTGTGTTGCTGACCACAATGTCAGACGTGCGGTTCCCAAGACTCACATACTGAGGTCTGTCTTTAAGATAGTCCACGATCCATGCCACTAGGTATGAATCTAATCCCATGTCTATCAGCTTGTCCCTAAGGAGCAGAGGTTGGATTGTGTTGAAGGCGCTAGAGAAGTCTAGAAACATAATTCTTACAGCACCACTGCCTCTGTCCAAGTGAGAGAGGGATCGGTGTAGCATATAGATGATGGCATCCTCCGCTCCCACCTTCTCCTGATATGCAAACTGCAGAGGGTCAAGGGCGTGTTGAACCTGTGGCCTAAGGTGGTGAAGCAGCAGCCTCTCCATGGTCTTCATCACATGTGATGTCAGAGCAACAGGCCAAAAGTCATTCAGCTCACTAGGACGTGATACCTTTGGGACTGGGGTGATACAAGATGTTTTCCAAAGCCTCGGGACTCTCCCCTGTTCCAGGCTTAGGTTGAAGATGCGCTGTAGAGGACCTCCCAGCTCCAATGCACAGACCTTCAGCAGTCGTGGCGATACTCCATCTGGACCCGCTGCTTTGCTGGCACGAAGTCTCCTCAGCTCACCTGCGCTGCTGTAATTGTGGGTGGGGATGTCTCTCCTATGCTGGTATCAGCAGAAGGATGTGTGGAGGGTGCAGTACTCCGAGATGAGAGTGAGAGTGGGTTAGGGTGGTCAAACCTGTTGAAGAAGTTGTTCATTTGGTTTGCTCTCTTCACATCTCTCTCGATGGTGGTACCCCGCTTTGAGCTGCAGCCAGTGATGATCTTCATTCCATCCCACACTTCCTTTATGCTGTTAGTCTGCAACTTCTGCTCCAGCTTTCTCCTGTACTGCTCCTTCGCCGCCCTGAGCTGGACTCGGAGTTCCTTCTGCACGCGCTTGAGCTCATGCTGATCACCGTCTTTAAAAGCCCTTTTCTTCTGGTTCAAAAGGCCCTTGATGTCACTTGCAATCCATGGCTTGTTGTTAGCATAGCAGCGTACAGTTCTTACTGGAACTACAATGTCCATACAGAAGTTGATGTAGTCAGTAGTGCAGTCAACAACTTCCTCAATGTTCTCACTATGAGATCCCTGCAGGATATCCCAGTCTGTAGTTCCAAAACATTCTCTCAGAGTATTCTCAGCCTCTGGGGTCCACTTCCTGAATGATCGTGTGGTTACAGGTAGGACTCTCACTTTTGGTTTATAGTGAGGCTGAAGCAGAACCAGATTATGATCTGCTTTCCCAAGCGCAGGCAGTGGGGTGGCGCTGTATGCGTCTTTAACGTTTGCATACAGTAAATCAATAGTCTTATTTCCCCGGGTGTTACAGTCCACATACTGGGAGAATGCAGGTAATGTTTTGTCCAGCGTCACATGGTTAAAGTCTCCAGCGATTAGCACAAGCGCCTCTGGGTGCTGGGTTTGTTATTTAGCAACAGCAGAATGGATGATGTCACTCGCTGACTCCAAGTCCGGCCGAGGAGGAATGTATACAATAACAACAATGACGTGTCCAAACTCTCTGGGCAAGTAATAGGGACGTAAACTTACGGCCAACAGTTCGATGTCCCTGCAGCAAGTGGAGATTTTGACGTTAACATGTCCAGAGTTACACCACCGTGTATTAACATAGAGAGCGAGTCCTCCTCCTTTGTGCTTCCCACAGGTACTTGCATCTCTTTCTGCTCTAACTGTGCTAAACCCGGGTAGTTCCACGTTAGCATCTGGGGTGGTGTTAGTTAGTCAAGTTTCGCAAAAACACAACAAACTGCATTCTTTGTAGGTTCTGACATTTTTCACCAGCGCAGCCAGTTCGTCGATCTTATTTGACATTATTGACATTATTGGTATAGGCTACTGAGCTAATCTAAATATTGTGAGCACATGTGTGCAAAACAGATTTTTATTTACATTGATATATATAAATATGCACACACACATATATAGGCTAATGTTAATAATGATATCAGATGGCAGAGATATGGGGAGATAATTGACTGGAATGGAAGCCAAAGAAATAGATACATTCAAGCCCAACTGATTTTAATATTAAAATTAAGTTTAATATTAATTCAAGATTAGTTATCAGATTTGTAAGTAATTTGTAAGACTTCTTGACAATTTTTTGTAACAGAAGCACTTAATGCATGTTTGTTTGCATTGTATTTCTAATTTTGTATTTTCACTTTTACCACTTAAAATAAATAATTTCTTATTAAACACCTTTCTCATACCTCATTCTTAATCAGAGCAATTTTCAACTAAAAAATGTTTACTTGTATACTCAAAAGTAAATTGAAGAGCATGTACTTTTATACATGTGTACAAGTGATTTACACATACTTTGACTTTTACTAGAGTATTTTATAGATGAGGACTTGCACTTTTACTTATGTAATGCATTTCTGTGTCACCTCTGCAATGGGTAAATGTTTTAATTGTAAGCTATGCAGTATCCTGATACTCACAACTCTATCTGTCTGTCTTTTTCTCTCTCTGATTGCTTATCGCTGCAATCATAATGATTCTCTCCCTCTGTATCACTCTATATTATTAATTTACTCTTGTTTTTATTACTTTAAAGAGATAAAAACAGAATAAGTCTGAAAGTGACAACTTTGAAATTGGGTGCATGCTTTAAAAGGACATTTTATATTGTAATGTTTAATTATATTTATTTAAAATAAATTTCTACATTAGTGTGCCATAATTGAAAATTTGAGGAAAATGCTGCATCTTTTGAATTTATGGATGTAGAGGAGCTTCATTATTTACCTTTTATTGTCCTCTTCTGTAGGTTTAAATTGTTTGGATCAACTTGAAATCATTCATTTGAATTTTAGATTTATAAATCTAGACCGTTTTCTTCTTAAAGTGTAACAGATTGATGCATTGCCATGGATCATCTTGAAGGGATTGAACCCCCACCCCCCAATTTGTGGTTTTATGAAATAGGGGTCCCCAAACAGAATCCTGTATAAGGCCCCCAAAAAGCTCAAAACAGCCCAGAGGATTATACCAGGCAATACTTCACAGATGATCACACCGGGAAAATAACTGCTGGAGTGCTAATGGAGGTTATCTCATCTTGGGGTTTGAAAAGAATCGCATCATATTTGTATGAGATCTGACAGTAAAACGAACGTCATCTGATCATCAGGGCTGAACAAATGGACAAGACTAGGCTGTTTTGGATGCAGACTGCATGTTTCTATTGGTAAATTTAAATGGCCAAAGCACAATACTGATTAGAAACCTAACCCAATATTATTCACAGCAGATATTTGAATCAGTGTATACAAAATTTGTGTGCTTGCCTAACATACAAATATGCCATGGTTTGAATTGCTTTATTAATTATTAATGAATTAGATTGTGGTTTCTACTTATGTTCTATATTTATCTTTTAATAATAAATTAGTTATTCTGTAAAAAAAATCTAGCTTTGAAAAGAAAACAATTATTTTCATTACCTAATAGATGCATATAAAATATATAAATAACACATCAATGCCACATGTCATAGTAAATTACTTATTTTCAACTTGCAATAATCTTGTCACAATTCCACCTTCTGAAAGGTTATTCAGCACTGGGAGAACTGGTCACATGCCACAAAGCGGCACTAAAGCCAGAAACCTTTAATAGGATGGTGCTTATAGCAAAGAACTTGTGAGGGACATACTGGTGAACTGCAAATGATAAAAAAACAACTGAGTTCTAAAACTGGAACTTTTCAAAGTCAGAAAAAATTAAAGAAGTTCCAGTTTTCACTAGCAATTTAGAATTAACAGTTCTGCATTCATTATAATTAGCAACTATTTTTAAAAGGGAATCTTTTGCATTTTTTTTTGTAATCAAGAAATAACAACTGTAATTATATATATTTTTATAACATTTTAATTTGGATAATTTACGATTCATAGTTATGCTGCTCCATCTCAGGTTTATCACAAAACCATTTACATAATAAATATTTTCAGCTGCATACAGTTTCTCACCATGTTTTTCTATAATTTATTAGCTTTGAAGGGCTTGTGATATAGTATTGGTATTGTCAGGGTTGAGGAAAATATTGTTATCTCGGTTTGAGGTCATATTGGTCACCCCTAGTAATAAATATCAGGTTGTTAGCATCTCAACACAGCAAAGTTGCTATATTTTTATATGTACTTTAAAGTGTTGCATTTGTAAACAGCGCTTGAATAAAACATGCTTTTTACATGATTTCTTTAATCATAATAGTAAGTCTTTACATTTACCTGTATATAGTTATTTCTCACTGCTTAAGCACGTTTTGTAGTGAGTGAGGAGCCACTTCAACTTCCACCACTGTGTAGCATCCATGTAGATGATGCAACAGCACCCATTTAATGCTGGTGCACTCACTACACAAGAGCTTTTAGGTGTTGAAGGGGTGAGAGATGGCTAATTATAGATAGGCTGATTAGGGGGCCATTATTACTAGGCCATGAAGGGCAATTCAGCCTGGACATCAGAATATACCCTTCTTTTTACAAAGGATGCTTAGGGATCTTTTTGAACACAAATAGTTAGGATTTGGTTTTATGTCTTAATGTTTTGCTTGCACATACCAAAATACTGACATTAGCTGGCTCTGTGCACACCACATGTGTAATGGCACATTCGTTGTCCAGATGCATATCTGTTTTTAAGATGTTGCAACCCTGCCTAGAATCTCATAAATAGTGTGCAACTGTGCTATTACCCTTGATAAATACTGTGAGCTCCAGTGCCAGTTTTAATAAGTGGTCAGCAATTTGAAACAGGCCTTGTGTTTGAGTTCATATTTGCTCTTATTAGGTTCATGAAATTTTTATGTGAATATTGAGAAATGGAATGTAAAGTGGTCCTAGATTATTTTGCTAATTGCTGTTGCAAAAATAAAATGTCTTGGAATTTGAAATGTATTGAAATGTTTGAAGCCTGTTTGACAAAAACAGATGTTATTATCGAACGTAGGTTGTCTTTTCCTTTTCCTCTAATGTTTTAAATATAATATTAAGCCGTAATTTCTGTCTGTTGAATAAATGTTTTCTACATTTTAAACAACTTTTTCTTTAACAAGTTTTCAGTTTTGACTGCGTGTGCTGTTTGCAGAATTTACTTCATGTAACAGTTGCCACTATCTTTATTAATTCTCTTCAGAATTCTGGTTTCCCTTTATGAAATCTTCACTTATTGTTTTGGTTAGGTTTTGTTGTCATCACTTTAAAAGAGAAATGAAAGTGTTGGTTCATTAAGTGCTTTTTGATGGCACTGACTAAGATTATGAACTAAATGTTGCACTGGGACAATGAAAATTACTAATTACATCAACACATTTGTCTGAATAAAATATAATGAGATGAAAAATTAAATGTCCATTTTAAGTATTCTGTAGTTTAGATTTTTTTTAATAGTTGTTTAATACAGCTGTTTAAAACATCACCCCATCTTTAAACCCCCATATGGAAATTCTAACTGTGGAAATATCTTCAGATATAGTCCCTTCTGGGATAACATCTAACACTTCATTGTTGTTGATGGCTAGAGTTCAGGCTTCTTTTACTAGCTCCAAACAGAACCTCTTTTTGACATTTATCAACAGCTTAGAAAAAAGGGACAACTTAAAGATGTTATTAACTCTATAAAGAAGCTGCAATATTCATTATCACAATCTGGGGACAGTTTGGACTCGTACTGGAACTTCTGAAAATCTTCTCCTCAAACATATGTTTCTGCAATAGAAATATAAGACATGGTCGATACAAATTGAACTCATTCCATCCATGTTTTGACAGACAACACGGAAAGCCAATGAGAATAATGCGGCGCTAAAAATAATCATGTAGCTGGAGTGGACTTCTAGCCACGTCAGGTTAGGTTGAGCAACGGATATGGACGCAGGGACCTGCCTGCCCGTGGACGCAAAAGACGTACTGCGCAGGCGCCAACCAACGGAAAATAACAAATGAGGACGCAAAGACGCAGGGACCTGCCTGCCCGTGTGCCCGTGGACGCAAAAGACGTACTGCGCAGGCGCCATGCCCCCCTCCAACCAACGGATCCAACCAACAGAAAATAAGAAATGAGGACGCTAAAGAAAAAAGGAGTCAGACGCAAGCGCAAACCCATGGCACACAAAACAGAGGATTCAGACCCATGCCTGCCACACAAAGCTCCACGGATCCAACCAACAGAAAATAAGAAATGAGGACGCTAAAGAAAAAAGGAGCCCCTATAAGAAATGATGCAACGCGCCCCTACCACAGAAAAAAAAAGCAGTCAGACACAAGCGCAAACCCATGGCGCACAAAAAAGAGAATTCAGACCCACGCCCGCCACACAAAGCCACCCTCCACTAACAGAAATAAGAAATGAGGCAACGCGCCCCTAGCACACACAAAAAAAGGACTCAGACGCAAGTGGAACAGGACAGGCTACGGAGTCCACAAACGGTCACACATCAAGCCCAACATATTACACAAAGCCAATTGTGTTTCGAAAAACGGCAAATACTACGCTGGAAGCATTCGCCTGCAACGCGCATATGAAATCAATGTACACACTACACAGCTGATTCCACACACTTCTAAAAAAAACGCACACATAAACAACAACAGACCGGACTACAATACATATTGAAAACACATTGCAGTGATAGAGTTTTAACAGGACAACCACAGATAACACAGGCGCAACACCTGATGGGTAATAAGAAGAAGAAACGAACACTCCGTATTACACATACGTCATCTAAACACGTTCGAACTTTACAGCATAGGTCAATCTCATTACAGTGATGCACTATTAACTGTACAACCAAAGAAAATGATCCTATTAACAGTAAGTGCGATCCTCCTTATTACTTATCCGTATTACTAACGATGAAGAACAAACAAGTACTGAATTCACCATCACGGGTACAAAACGATACGGCTCGAGTAACGGGACCACAAACACGAACCCGCATGAAAAAAAACAATAAACGTTGGCGCCTACAACGTGCTTCTGAAACCGCTGAAGAAAAAATGTCTCGGCTCCAAAAACTAAATGCTCGACTAACACAGTTACAGAAACGAGCCCAAATGGACAGATACAATGAGCGTAGACGCATGCAGCGCGCGTCTCAAAGTACTGAAGCAAAGCAGGCACGGGTTCAAAAGGAAAGAGCTCGACTCAATGAGCGTAGACGCATGCAGCGCGCGTCTCAAAGTACTGAAGCAAAGCAGGCACGGGTTCAAAAGGAAAGAGCTCGGTGTCCACTATGAACATGAACAGTAACAATGCACGTGACATCCATCTTGCAAAACTGTTAATTATAGATGAATGTACAATGGCGTCCAGTCACTTACTCAACACGATTGATAAACTTCTACAAACGTTGATGAATAATGATATTCCCTTTGGAGGAAAAGTACTTTTATTAGGAGGAGATTTTACACAGTGCTTAGCTATTGTTCCACATGTCATGCGCTCAGCTATTGTTCAGTCCACTTTAAAATACGCGGACAATTGGCATTGCTTTCAAAAGATACAATTGGTTCAAAACATGCGATGTCCAGATCCAGAATATAACAATTGGTTATTACAACTGGGAGATGGGACCCTGACCAATACAAATGGACTTCACCCAGATATTATTACAATTCCTCAATCCTTTATCTGCGACAACTTAGTTACGGAGATATTTGGAACAGCTATCTCATTAGACCAAATACCCCTTTTAACACAACGTACTATATTATGTCCAAAAAATATTAATGTTGATCACATAAATAACCAAGTCATTGCTTTACTTCCTGGAGAGTCACGGCTCTTTCTAAGCTCTGACAAAGTTGACTCTGATAACGACAATGACCATCTTATTTTCCCCTTGGAGTATTTGAACACTATTAACCCAGCCGGATTACCACAACACAATCTTCACCTTAAAATCGGAACAATAATCATGCTGTTAAGAAACCTTAACACTAAACAGGGTTTATGCAATAGTACACGTTTAGTCGTCAACACCATGACACACAATGTTATTGAGGCAAAAGTTCTTACAGGATCACATGCTAACAACACTGTTCTGATTCCTAGAATTGACCTTACAAGTTCTGACCTGGAATTACCTTTTACACTTGAATGGCGACAGTTCCCCATTAAACCTGCATTTGCCATGACCATCAACAAATCACAAGGGCAAACCTTGGACAAGGTTGGCATCTACCTCTCTGAGCCCATTTTTGGACATGGACAACTTTATGTGGCCTTCTCACGAGTTTGACGTTCATGTGACGTTAAACTTAAAGTTGTAAATGATCCATATATATGCGTCATATACACCTTCACAGTATGATATATCTCATACATACATCACGCTATTTGGAATTGACCAACAGCAGGGGTTGGCGAGCGAAGCGAGCAGGGGGCGGAGCCCCCTAGTTATATAGATACGATGACTATGGTGAAGCCATTCACCTAGTACCTAAACTGAACAAACTGTTGGATGTGTATTAGGCGATTATCAAAAATAGGCAGAAGGTGCATGTGCCCAGTTATGATATATGTATTGACAAGTGTCTCATGGGTTATAAGGGTATACTGTCATGATTACTGAACATCGCATCCAAACGGGCATGATTCAGTACCAAGTTTTATATGTTCTGCAAATCAGCTCTGGGTACATGTGGAACTCAATACATTACCTTGGTAGAGGAACTAAATGGGATGTCAATTATAGTCATTACCGCATTGCAACATTATCTGTGCTGTCACTGCCAGACAATTTGCTTGACCAAGGTTAATTTATAATGATTATCAGTTTCTGTACCTCACCTGAACTGCTTGAGATTTTACTTCAAAGGAAAACGGATAAATGTGGTACTGTATGACCGAAACGGTTTGATATGCCTAGTGACTCTGGTCACGTGAATGTGTCAAGCTACAGTCTGGTTGAGTACCTGAAAAATAATTACAATCAAGTGGAATGACAAGAAAGACATTTGCCTCTTGAGCAGTGTTCACAATGCAGGAACTGTCAATGTTTGTGTCGGGAAATGTGGAAGTCGCTATGCTTTGCGCAGTGTTAGGCTATAACAGCACAATGGGCAGTGTTGTTCATGTGGGTCAGGCACTGGCATTCTACCCTGTCATATGCAAGCAAAAGTAAAAATAATACCAAAGATTTTTTGATATTAGCTCGAGCAGTGCCTATGTGCATTGGTGATTGTTTCAAAGCACATCACATGAAGCACATGTACTAAATCTGCATCAGTACAGCAGTGCATGCTAGACATATCTTTCCTACTGTGATCATGTTGACATTTTGGTATTTACATGTTTCTATTACACAAAAGCATTTTATTGTTGTTGCTGAGAAACCAGTGTATTTGGCTCATTTTTCTGGAGATAAGCATAACACTAAGGATGCTAAAATGACACACTTAGATCATTACCAATTCAGCCAACTGGTTTTAGAAGTCAAATATTTAATTAAATAGAGGTCACTTGTCTGTATTCAAGGAGTATCAGTTGAATGTAGTATAATTGCACATGTATCTTGAAGGTCCAACCTGTAGTGAGTTGGTATTGTGGCCTAATCTACATAACGAAGCGGAACAATGCTCCAAGCAACTCCAATGAAAAGGTGATCGAAATGCACTAATCGGGATAGATATAAAATATCCCATTGGAGTCCAGCTAAATCAATCATTCAGAAATGGAAAGATTATGGCACAGTTATAAATTTGTCTGGATCAGGCTGTCCACAAAAACTGAGTGATTGTGCAACTAGTGAGAGAGGTAACAAAGAGACTTGTGATAACTCTGAAGAAGTTACAAGCTACAGTGTTTGACATTGGATTAGACTGTAAATACAACAGCTGTGCCTGGGTGTTTTACCAGTGATAGGTTTATGGGATAATGACAAGAAGAAAGGAATTGTAAAAAAAAAAAGTGATTGATATCTTTGTAGTGTTTGCCAGAAGGCATATGGAGGACTCTGAAGTCCGCTGGTAGAGGGTTCTGTCTGGTGGGACCAAAATTGGAATTTTTGTCCATCACACTCAGCTCTGTATAAGCCAAGCACTGTACATTAACATAAAATATTCCATCTCCTTGGTGAAGCATGGTGGTGGGAGCATCATGCTGTGGAGATGCTTTTCTGTAGCAGGCCCTAAAAGGCTTGTGAGAGCAGAGGGTAAAATGAATGAGCAAAATAAAAATTATGATTTTGTACTCATTTGATGGTGTTACAGTTTCACAGTTGGAAAATATTATTGACAACAAACTTTGACCTACTTTTTGCCCAGTTGATATTGTTCCACCACAACTTTTGTTGGAGGCTTTTGATATCCTGGGTCCACTATTGTTGGCAATTATAAATGGTTCTCTTAGTAAGGGCGTTGTGCCCTTCATTTTTAAACATGCGGTGGTGGAACCTTGTCTTAAAAAGGCTGAGTTAGATCCTGGAGTGTTAGCTAATGTTCATTATATTTCTCAATTGCAATTTTTGGTTAAAATATTAGAAAGAATTATTTATAAACAATTGGTTGATCATCTAACTTATGAGATCTACCAGTCTTGCTTTAGGTGTTATCATGTGGTTGAGACTGCCCTCCTGAGTGTATTTAATGACCTCTGTCTTATCACTGATTCAGGTAGGGCAGCAGTCCTTGTCCTTCTTGATCTTTTAGTGGCATTTAATACTGTCAATCATTAGATCCTGCTGTTGTAGCTTGAGCATCTGGTGGGACTGAAAGGGGCTACTCTGGAATGGTTCAGGTCATATCCTTCATTGACCCCTCTTTTTTTTTTTGTCTGCTGCTCCTGTTAAATGTGGTGTCCCTCAGGGATCCACTTTGGGACCTATTTTACAGTGGGGGAAAGAAGTATTGAAGCAGATAACATTCCATGCAATCAAGTCAAACTTAACAAAGGAAAATTCAGTCCCGACCCAAGAGAAAGAGAGGGGAGTCTACAATCAAAACTTCTCTTTAAAAGCAGCAATAAAGGAAGAGCATCGTATCCTTGAAATGGAAGCTTATTCTAAAATACATTGATACTGTAGATCCTCCCATATTTTAAAGGTTTGAACAGATCCTCTAAGTGAGAATTTGATTTTTTTTTTCCATTTTCAAAAAGTATATAACATCAGTTATTTATTAACTTGAAAGTCTATGTGCTAGAAGTGAGGTAAAGGCAGTTACAGTTTGTTTGTCCTTCTCCACTTTAAGCCTGTTTGGGAGTACAACAAACAGCTGTTAATGGGTTTGAGTGATTGAATGCCTATCAGATAGCCTTGGTGTCACAAAGATATTTGTCCAAAAAGTTTTTAATTTGGTCCACGCCCAAAACATGTGGCTCAGTGAGGCTGAAGCTAGATTGTAACATTCACAGGTTGAATCTTGCCCTGGAAACCTTTTGGACAATTTTATTCAAGATAAATGTGCTCGATTTAAAGATTTTAAGTTGACTGATTGAATGCTTTGCTTATATGGAGCTTGAGTATATTCTGTGCATGGCTACCTTCCACTCCTTTTCTGAAGTATTAAGTGACTGATCCTCTTCCCAATGTACACTGGGGTCTTTGAAAGGAAGGGACTTTAAAATATTTTTATAAATTGTAGAGAAGCTATCTGAATCTTCAAGTCTGATTAGTATTTCTTCTTGAATAGAACTAGTTGGGCAGGATCTGTTTAGCAAAGTTTCTAGCTTGAAAGTAGTTGAAGAATTATGTTGATGAGAACTTAAATTTGATTCATAATTGTTCGTAGGATGCAAAGACATTATCTAATTACATGTCTCTGAGTGTTTAAATCCCAGACATTTTCCAAACATTAAATACTGTTTGACAGGGTGGAATAAGGTGGTTGTTATGTAGAGGTGCAGCAGGTAAAAGCTTCTCTGTCTTAAAGTGCTTCCTACATTGGTTCCATATTCTGAGAGAATGAAGGGCAATTGGATTAGTAGTGTATTGATGATAATTTGTATTTATCAGACCAGGGAATGTAAAGAGGTACTGCAAGATTTTATTGCTATTGCTTACCGTTTTTGTGTATATTCATCGATTTGTGTCGATCTTCAGGACTTTATAGCTTGTATGTTTAACACCCAGTAATATAATTGAAAGATAGGTAGTGCCATGACCCCTGGTGCTTTAGGTTGCTGTGTAGTTACTCTTTGGATGTGTGGATGTTGTCAAATTCCAAATAAATGAGGTTATGATTTAATCTAATTTCTTAAAAAATGATTTGTTTGTGTATATGGGGATGCTTTGAAATAGGAAAAGAAGCTTGGGAACAGTGGTCATCATAACAATGTTTATTCTTCCTGCTAATGTAAGATGGAGGGTAGACCATCTATTCATGTCTTATTTAATTTTTTCCATGTAGACAGCAAAATTTTGTTAAAAAAGATCTTTATATTTACTTGTGATATTTACCCCTAGATATTAAAAACTGATATGCTAAGATAAATGGGAAGGTGTCCAGTTCAATATTGTGTGCTAGAGAATTCACTGGAGAAAGTACACTTTTATTCAAATTGATTTTGCATCCAGATATCTTTTGAAAATCTGCTAATTCTTTGAGGACTGCTACCACGGAGTTTTGTTGGTCAGATGTATACTGTACAGTACCATATCATCAGCATATACAGATAATTTCTGTTCAAGTCCTTCTCTAAAAACCCTCTTTATCTCTAAAGCATTTTGAAAGTATACAGCCAATGGTTCAATGGCGATTGCAAAGAGCAAAGGTGATAAGGGGCATCCTTGTCAAGTTCCACGTTCTAGTCTGAAATAATGCTGTTAATACAAACTGAGGTTTCTGGACTAGTATAAAGTAGTTTGATCCATGCACATATGTTTGGGCCGAACCCAAATTTGTGAACTGTGGTGAATAGGTAGTCTCATTCCATCATATCAAAATGCATCTAAAGATAATAAGATCTCTGGGGTGATTCTGCCCATCTGGAGTTTTTTTTTTCCTCTGTCTTTTTGGCCATTTGACCTTACCTTATGCTTTTTTACATAGTATTGCCTAATCTTATTTTTGTTTCATATAAACTTTTCTCTCTTTATCTTGTAAAGCACTTTGAGCTACACCATTTGTATAAAATGTGCTATATAAATAAATGTTATTGATGTTGTTGAATATATATTAAACAAATGTCAAAGGTTGGAAGTTTAAGTGTCTGCCTTCATTGTGCATACCTTTATTTATGGCCTTTAATGTTGTGAATCTGTATTTGTGGAGTTCTTGAGGTAAAGCCAATAATTACTGAGTTTTTGATGTAAATAGCCTCATTGGACGTATTCAATACTTATTTCCCCCACTATATTTTATATATATCTTCATCCTATAGGAGCTATTTTTAGGACGTTTAATGTTTCTTTTCATTGTTATGCTGTTGACATGAAGGTTTATATTCCTGTGTGCAATTCTGCAATGAATTGGTTGCATAACTGTCTTGAGGAACTGAAATCTTGGATGTCTGAGAATTTTCTTGATCTCTATCATAATAAAATGAAAATACTGTTAGCTGGTCCTGTAGCTAAAGCTCAAGTTGGATTTGAATATCTTGGCACTTTTGTGGATTTCTATAAACCTCAAGTGCGGAATCTTGGGGTTATTTTTGACAGTAACCACTGTTTTGAGAAACCTATTAATTCTGTGATCAGGAGTTGTTTTTTCCAGCTTCATGTTTTAGCCAAGGTTAAGCTTTTTCTATCTCGTAGGGATCTTGAAGGAGTTACTCATGCCTTTGTTTTTCTCTGCTTAATTACTGCATTACTTCTTATATTCTGGTATCAGGAAATCCCTGATACACAGATTGAAGTTCGTTAAGAATGCTGCTGCTCATTTTTGGGTTGGGAGAAGAAAGTTTGTCTTTGTATCTCCAATTTTGGCCTCGTTACACTGGTTGCAAGTTAGTTTTAGAATTGATTTTAATATTTTGCTGCTGGTTTTTAAATCTTTACATGTGCTTGTTCCCATATATTTATCTGAGTTGTGTGTTTTACATCAGCTATCCAGAAAGCTTAGGTCTGCTGGTCAGTTCTTTCTTGTTGTCCTTCATACTAAGTGCAAACCTAAGGGTGACTGGGCTTTTGCAGCCGCTGCACCATGTTTGTGGAATTATTTACCTTACTACATTAAGGATGCACCTTGATCTATTTAATACTAGACTGAAGACCCATTTCTATTCTTTAGCTTTTTGTGATCTTCTTTTTAATCCCCCCTTTTTACTCAGTGGTTTGTTTCGCTTTACTGTTGGTTGTATTATGTTTTATGTGGTCTTTGTTCTATGTAAAACGTTTTGGCTACAGCATCACTGATGTTGTGTTAAATGAGCTCTATAAATAAATTTACATTGACAAAGAAATTCTGTAAGAAATCCTGATGCAGTCTGCAAGAGACCTGTGCCTTGGGGAAAAGATTTGTTTTCTGGAAAGACAACAACTCCTACTATAAAGCCAAAGTTATGAGTGAATGGTTTTAAAAACAAACACTGTTAATGTCCTGAAGTGGTCGAGTCAGAGTCCAGATCTTAATCCAATTGAGAATGTGCGTCTGGACTTGGAAAAAGGCTGTTTAATCATGACCCTCATGAAACTTGAAAGAGCTTCAGCAAGTTTGGAAAAAAGAAAAGAAGAATTGGGAATAGTTGCAGTGTCTAGACTCGGGGCTGTAATGTTTGCCAAAGTTGCATCTATTAAATACTTAAATGGAGTGAATACTTGTGCAGTAATTTATTTTGTGTTTTATTTGTTTGTCTACTGCACGCAGTTTGTGTGAGGAACTTGCAGATTTGGGGACGACTGCCGATCCTAATGTGATGTGGGAGACCTTCCGTAACAAGACCCTGAAGGTTGCTGAGGGTTGTGTTGGTGTTAACAGTGTTCCCAGAAGGAGGTGTTTCATCTCTCAGGGCACCCTGGATATCATTGAGAGGAGTCGCAGTGCATGGCTCAATGGCAACTCTGGTCTCTACCGGGAACTGAGAGGGATGGCTCTGAGGGCAGATAAAGAGGCGTTTGTTACAGGAATCTGTGAGCAAGTGACACACCATCTGTGGTCTAGCGACCCACGTCCTGCTTACAGAGGAATCGAAGCATTACGCACATCTGAATCTGTTCCTCGGAGAGTCGCAGTCAGGGCAGCTGATGGAACGGTCCTTATAGATGATGCTGCAGTTGTGACCCGCTTGGCTGGCTACTTTGAGCAGTTGTTCAAAGCTGATCCTCCGGCTAGGACGTTGGATATCTCTGGGTCCACGGTTCTTGAGGCTGATCCTCCAATTATCTGTGAACCACCCAATCTCACTGAGATTGCACAGGTGGTGAACCAGCTGAGAGGGGGTAAAGGCTGCAGGGATCTGTGGTATCCGGGGTGAACTTCTCCAGGCAAGTGGTAAGGCTGTCCTCCTGGCATTGCAAGCAATCTTTGCTTCCATTTGGGAGACTGGCATCATCCCAACTGACTGGAAAATGGGACTTGTCATCCCTATCTGTAAAGGGAAGGGTGATCGCCTGGATTGCAGCAACTACAGGGGGATAACACTGCTCTCGGTGCCGGGTAAGGTCCTTGCTAGGGTCGTCCTCAATAGGATCCGTGATCACTTGCTCACCTACCAGTGACCAGAACAGTCTGGTTTTACGCCTAAAAAGTCTACCATCGACCGCATCCTGGCACTGAGGGTTCTCATAGAGCGCAAACGCGAATATCGGCAGAGTTTCTTTGCAGCCTTTGTCGATTTTCGCAAAACGTTCGACTCAGTTGATCTAGCTGCCCTGGGGACTTCCTGAGGATTCGCGGGTTCCCCTTGAGGTTGCTGGATATCATGGCCTTTACACTGGTACTGTGAGTGTTGTGCAGAGTGGAGGCAGGACCTCTGCGTTTTTCCCAGTTGATTCTGGGGTTAGTCAGGGGTGTGTTCTTGCTCCTACTCTGTTCAGTGCTTGCATGGACTGGGTGTTGGGCAAGGTTGTGGGGTCCAGCGGCTGTGGGGCATCTGTTGGTGAAGGAAGGTTCACGGATCTTGACTTTGCTGACGATGCTGTGAACTTCGCGGAGTCAATGGAGGCTTTGATCGGGGCGCTCGAGAGACTGAGCGAGGAGTCTTGAGTGTCTGGGATTGCGAGTGTCCTGGATAAAAGCCAAGATCCAGGCCTTTAATAACATCAGCAGTGTGTCTGTTTGCGGAGAGAGTGTTAACCTTGTTGAGAGGTTTACTTACCTGGGCAGTGACATTCATGTCTCTGGTGACTCTTCCTATGAAGTCTGTAGACGGATTGGGAGAGCATGGGGGGGTCATGAGGTTGCTGGAAAGGGGTGTGTGGCTCTCCCGATATCTATGCAAAAGGACGAAGGTCCAAGTCTTTAGAGTCCTGGTGCTTCCTGTCTTGCTATATGGTTGCGAGACATGGACGCTATCCAGTGACGTGAGACGAAGACTGGACTCCTTTGGTACTGTGTCTCTCCGGAAAATCCTAGGGTACCGTTGGTTTGACTTTGTGTCCAACGAGCGATTGCTTATGGAGTCCCGAATGAGGCACATTACCTGCATTGTGAGGGAGTGTCAGTTACGGCACTACAGCCATTTGGTGTGTTTCCCCAAGGGTGATCCAGCTCGTAAGATCCTCATTGTTGGGGACCCAAGTGGCTGGACTAGACCAAGGGGTCGCCCATGTAACACCTGGCTGCGGCAGATAGAGGGTCATTTCCGGTGGGTGGGACTGGACCGCGTGTCTGCCTGGGGGGTTGCCACCACAGTTGTTTCGTCGTGTAGTGGGTGCTGTACCAGTGCATGCTCCCCGACTTGACTTGACTTTATATTTGTAACCAATTTAGAACCTTTGCAGAGATTTGTTTTCGTTCTGATATTAAAGATCCTTTTTCTGTTGATCAGTGTTACATTAGTTACATTAATCCTCTATGATTCATTGTTGTATGATAATAAAATATGAAAATTTCCAAGGGGTAAATACTTTATAATGAGTACTATATGTTGGTTTATCAAGGTGTATACGTGGTGGAATAAACAGACCCTTGTCCTTGTCCTATCAATGAGTGGAATCTGAAGGACAGCTGTTGAGTTCAAGTTGTTAGTTCTGAAGAGCTACAGTTAGGTCCAAAAATGAAATGTATTTAGTTAAAAAAATTAAACATTGGTCCGCTGTTCACGTTGCTTAGCTTGTAATGTTTTGAAGCTTAAGGAAAATTTTTTCTACTACTACGACATGCAGCATGTCAACAAAAGTACATTATCACAGGGGTGGGCACTTAAATGGACCGCTACAACAGTATACTTCATGGCTGGAAATGAATCATCTAACACTAAATGTGTGTTATTTACTTTGATTTTTGAAGTCAAAGTAATTTTCATTAGAATAACCACTATCATATTACAAGTTTAGTGAAAAAACATATAACATATTTAGATTGGGATGCTGTCATCATTAGCAAGTAACTACTGAATTCTGAATTAGTACAGTTGTAAGTAAAACAAAGGCTGATCAGTGATGTGAGGAAGACTGAAACAAAGTGAAAAAGATCTGTTTACTGGAATTCTGAAATAATAATCATCATTTGTAATCAGCAAAGTTTTTGAATAATATTTGTAATCTTTATATTGAGAGTTCTGATTTTTACAAAGGTAGCCTTAAATTTGGTAAAAATATTAAATAAGAAGCATCTGGAGTTAGTGATATTTGGAATTTTCATTAATTAGACTTGTCCATTAATATTACTGTTCAGTTATTAAACATTTAATGTTTTCTTATTAATACTTCCAACATAGTTCTTCTCAGAATGTTCTAATTGTTACAGAATTGGTCGATCTGATGGTAGACTCAATTTGTCCTAATCTCTGTCTTTAGGGCACTTCTCTGACTCATTGGCTCAATCTCAGATTAGACGTTATGGCTTTCTTTTTTTAATTTTGGGTTATTTGTTTGGTTACTTTGCCTTGATTTGCCACATTTCACAAACCAGTACTTCTAAGCAAATAACTGTCAAACTGTGCATGAATAATATCTGCGATGAGTGGGCACAGGCCTGACTTACAGGGTGTCTTTAAAAAAGACCAACAACTAAAGACAGACCTTAACCAACGTGTCTGTTAAAATGTTAAAAATTTTCTGAAACCATTTTCCATGTTAAATTTCAACAGATTCTTCATTTATGTAACTTGTATGTCTTGAACTGCAATCATTCAAATTTTAACCATTACCTCAATGCTACTCTGCAGTCATTGGTACTATCAAGCTTGCTGGAGGCTGTTGATGAAAATTATAACTATTATATTAAAATACAAAAAACATGATTTGTTGTGCAGATTAATACTGCTTAAAACAACAACAACAGCAGCATTTATTTATATAGCACATTTTCATATAAATGATGTAGCTCAAAGTGCTTTACAGGATGAAGAAAGAGGGAGAAAAAGACAAAATGTATAAGAAATAAAATTTGGCAATACTAATTAACATAGAATAAAAGTAAGGTCCGATGACCAGGGAGGACAGAAAGAACAAAAAAAAACCCTAGACGGCTGGAGAAAAAAAAATCTGCAGGGGTTCCAAGGCCACCAGACCGCCCAGCCCCCTCTAGGCATTCTACCTAACATAAATGACCTCAATCTGTCCTCATTGTATTCAGGGTTCACATGGAAGAACTTGATGATGACAGTCATGTGGACTTCTGGCCTTTAATCCATCAATTTAGGGACATCACGGTGCTTTGATCAAGTGGTGGTGGCGTAACCACAGAAAACTGGAAAAAGAACAGCAGAGAAAGTAGGGGTTAGTATGGATTTCTGAGCCACTATGAATGCTAATGATAATTAAATGCATATACAGAGTATCAGGATTAAACTAAAATGAAGCTATGAGAAAACCAAGTTAAAATAATGTGTTTTTAGCAGTTTTTTAAAGTGCTTCACTGTATTACCTGGCGAATTTCTATCGGTAAACTATTCCAGATTTTAGGTGCATAACAGCAGAAGGCTGCCTCACCACTTCTTTTAAGTTTAGCTCTTGGAATAATAAGCAGACACTCATTTGAAGATTTAAGGTTACAATCTGGTGTGTAAGGTGAAAGACATTCTGAGATATAGGATGGAGCGAGATTATTTAGCGAGATTATTTAAGGTTTTGTAAACCATAAGCAGTATTTTAAAGTCAATTCTAAATGACACATGTAACCATCAAAAATGGAGAGATGTGTTTGGATTTTCTTTTCCTAGTTAAGATTCTAGAACTGCATTCTGCTCTAGTTGCAATCGATTGATGTCTTTTTGTTTGATGTCACAGAAATATACAGAAAGCTTATCATTACTTTATTACAAATAATTATTTGCTAAATTATTTTGTATACACTAGTAACAATTTATAGTAAATAGCTTGATTTTTAAGTATATATTTTAGACTAGAATAACTAGATCTTATTTTATGGGCAAGTACCTAGTACCTACCTTTTT
>NC_041395.2:118876129-118911129 GCF_900747795.2 Erpetoichthys calabaricus
TTTAGCGTTTTAAATACAATGACTAATTTTTTAATTTTAGCCTCAGGTTTAATCAGTACGTATTTTTTCTTGAGAAAATGTGAGTATTCTCTATAAAGAGCAAAAGGTTATTTGGAAATTGAAGGAGAAAACTGCAAAACCAATACTAGGCAAGGTCAAGTCAATAGTTTGGAAAGTGTTTAAAGAGTGATTTCACTGGCATAGAAAATCAGGGAACCGTGAATAATCCACAACAGCCATTAGTGACATTACTGTCTCTTTACTTTCGAGCTGAAAACTGTAATTTGTATGGAAAAGTGTTACAGGTTAGAATTAAAACCTCATTCACAATATTTAACAGTTTGTTTTGGAACCTTCAGAGGTGTTCCGACAATGAATTTCGATCCTTTGAACAGCTGTGCCTTGAGTATAATCTTTTTTCAACAAATTTCTTTTACTATACTACTAAAGAAATCTGGCCATCGTTCCAGTATCTGCTCTTCAAATTATGCTATCAGGCAGCATATTGATATACATTACGTAGCATTACCAAATATACCAGTTTTTTTCCCCAACAGTAAATCTCAGCGAGTTTAAATCAGCTATTGATAAAATTTAAATATCTTCAATTTATGGAAAGAATAGTCTAATTCAGCGCCAATTATACGTCTCTGGGCTGAGATCGTCCATAATGGAATTAGGTACAGTTGAAGTCAGAAGTTTACATACACAGTGTGAATTTGTTAAAACTCACTGTACAACTGCTCCACAGATTTTATACTAACAAGCTCTAAATTTGGCATATCATTTATGACATCATGTTTGTGCAGGGCAAAAGTAATTTTTCCAACAATGTTCACAGACAGATTTCGTTTTTTATTGACTACATCATAATTCTATTGGGACACAAGTTTACATACACTTTAACTGTCCCTTTAAACATCTTGGAAAATTCCAGAATATGATGTGAAGCTTTTAGGCAATTAGACAATTTATACCAACTTTATGCCATTAAGAAAATTTTCTTGCAGATGGTGTATCTGTACATCGTTCTACAATTCAGCGCAATTTGCACAAAGAACATCTGTATGGCAGGGTGAGGAGAAAGAAGCCCTTTCTGCACTCGTACCACAAACAGGGTCGCTTGTTGCTCATTTAGACAAACCAGATTCATTTTTGAACAAAGTGCTTTGGATTGATGAGAGAAAAATTGAGTTATCTGGTCATAACAAAAAGCACTTTGCAATGCAGAAGAAGAACACCGCATTCCAAGAAAAACACCTGCTACCTACTGTCAAATTTGGTGAAGGTTCCATCATGCTGTGGGGCTGTGTGGCTAGTTCAGGGACTGGGGCCCTTGTTAAAGTAAAGGGTCGGATGAATTCAACCCAATATCAACGAATTCTTCATGATAATGTTCAAGCATCAGTCACAAAGTTGAAGTTACGCAGGGGTTGGATATTCCAACAAGACAGTGACCCAAAACACAGTTTGAAATCTACAAAAGCATTCATGCAGAGGGAGAAGTACAATGTTCTGGAATGGCCGTCACAGTCCCCTGACTTGAATATCATCGAAAATCTATAGGATGATTTGAAGCAGGCTGTCCATGCTCAGGCAGCCATCAAATTTAACTGAATTGGAGAGATTTTGTATGGAAGAATGGTCAAAAATACCTCCATCCAGAATCCAGACACTCATCAAAGGCTATAGGAGGCGTCTAGAGGCTGATATATTTGCAAAAGGAAGCTCAACTAAGTATTGATGTAATATCTCTGTTAGGGTGCCCACATTTATGCACCTCTCTAATTTTGTTATGATGCATATTGCATGTTTTCTGTTAATCCAATAAACTTAATGTCACTGCTGAAATACTACTGTTTCCATAAGGCATGTCATATTTTAAAAGGAAGTTGCTACTTTGAAAGCTCAGCCAATGATAATTTAGAGGGGTTTCCAAGCTTTTTTATATGACTGTAACTTAAACATGCTTCCCAATTATGGAGTTAGAATTATTGATTGTCTTGTATTCGTTTTTGGCAGGAACATGAACAGTGTTTCGTGTTTCCCTGTATTTACTCCATTTATATCCATTCTGTTTTATTGTTTTTAGCTATTTCTGCATTTATGTAATTCATTTTTGTAATTGCTTTTCATATTTGATCATTTTCAGTTTATTTAAATTATTTTGCATTTTGGCACACTACCATTTTCTTTTCCTTATAGATGCAAGGTTTTCAGCTGCATTGCTTGTGTTTTTTGTATTTGTTGCTACAACATAAAGTTTCATCTTGTAATGTCACTGGCAAGCATTGCACATCCCCTATTGTCCAAGATTCTGGGTATGTGGTAACTTTGTGAAAAGATTTAGAAAGTTTTTCTTTTGACTATTTGGACCAGTATTTTAGCATGTTACTTTTGGCTTCGATTTTAGTTAACGTACTGGTTTAGGTGCATTATTGTTTTGACTCCAGTCTGTTTCTAATCATTAAACTCAACATTATCCATCTCCATGGTCTGTTCAACTTCTTTTTCTCTGTCTGCCTTCAGTACAGATTTCTTTGGAACAGACTCTTTCTTATTTATTTATTTATTTATTTAAATTGATGGTATAAGTTATGGTGGTAGCAGCAGATTGAATTGAAAAGTGTACAGGAGCATTTTCTCTAACTAAATACAAGTAAGTGTTATTTGGTTTATACTTTGTGAATCAGAGACACAGAGATAATAACCAAAATAAAAAAAGTATTTATTGATTAATGGAAAAACCTATGACTAGCCAAGTCAGTCTCTTCATTTCTGTTAAGATATGCTTAATTCTCACTTGCTGAAGATGAAACAAAAAAAGAAACATTTAAAATAGTATAGAAAGACATAAAAGAGTATTTTAAAGGAAGAATTTATGAGGCTGGTAATGCCACACAATCACAGAGTCAGCCAGTTTATTGCTTGCAAAAGTTATGCGTCCTTTTATGATACTTCAAATTAATTTGTTTCAGTATTTATGCTAATCTGAGTATGGTGATTAAATGCAAAAATCACTTTTGTTCTCTAGTGGTAAAGCATACATGCATAATTATATCCCGGATTAAAGGTCACATTTTATACCTTTATTTCATATTCATTTTTTTTTTACTCCATATTGCATGGTTATATAGAAAACCTAACAGTTTGACCTCACTGTCAGAATACTTATAGGTCACTATACACCATTCTCCTTCTATGTAAAATCATCCTTTATAACTGCAATAACCATTTTGTTTGCATCACATGGTTACTCTAAATACTAATAATGTTTTATGAATATCTGCTTTTCATATCTTTAAACATAATTATATAATTACCAGTAACGGCAGACTGCACGATAACGTGCAGTGAATACACTTGACTTGAGCATTCATAGTTTTCAATCTCTTTCTCTGTACATTTAGCATTTGTTTGCTCAGAAGTTGATGTGCTTGCTGCTTCCTGAGCAGCTCTTTTTTTCTCCACCATAACGGCCTGCTTCTTCTCTTGTTTCATCGGCATCTTTTCGCATTAAAACTGATTAAGTCAGTGTTTGTGTTGCAATTACTTAGTATGTTTTCCTTAATTTTTCACTTAAGCTGGCATTTAAGTCTTCAATCTTCCTCAAGAATGATTTAAAATATGAAGAGGTAAGGGAACTGACGGCAAAGGTGGTAGGGGATGAGAACGGCACCACACTGCCACCCTGCTGCCAAGAGCTGATTCTACAATAAAATAAAATAAAAAGAGGAATAACCCTGGAGGTCAATCATCACCCTGAAAGCGGATAGTAGATGTCATGTAGTATATGTGTACCAAATTTCAGGTCAATAGTTCAAATGGTTTGCGAGCTACAGGTGATTAAAAATCATGGACAGACAAATGAACAGCCACAGTAGCGTATTATAGAAGAAGATAAAAATAATTATTTAATATTAGTATGAAAAGAGTTTTATCAGAAAATTCAAACTGTGCAATTATTATTTTATGACAAATGCTTTAATTAGGATCAATACACCCTTTTGAAGCTTGCACCACATTATTACTATTATTACAGTACTTATTACTTGGCTGATGCCTTTTTCCAAGGTGACGAGTAACAATTAAGAGATACAATTGGTTACATATTTTTGTAACATGTAACTTGTTTTTGATAGAAATTGATTCCTTTTTTATTAAGATATTTTTTTATTAAATTGATTTAGAAATATATTCAAGGCATTACTAGTGTGTATGATGGTTAATAGTGCTTGAAATTACTGATTTTTAATTTATTATTTACATACGGTTGGAAAGCACCATTTTCAGCATGAATTCCTTCAGTGTCCTAATGGTAATCTCCCTTAGCTTGTCATTAATTAGTCATGTGGTAATGCTAATTGGTTATTAGAAAACATTTGTAATTGCATTAGTACCACTGAAACCTGATTTCCTGTTCACTTGTGTTACAAGGTCCTGGTACTGCTAAAGCTCAGTTCTGGGTTCAAAAATGGGCAAAGTGAAACAGCTTTAATCAAGAAACATGTCAGTCCTTTGTGTTTTTTTATTTTGCAATTTTGCAGTCTATTTCATGGGACAGATTACCAAGAAGATTCCATACAAAAGTGTCTGTTACTGTCTTGAGAGAAGATGGTGAACTGAATAAAACCAGAATAGATAAAGAAGGGGCAGGCCCACATGGGCAACTGCATAAGAGGATAAGAACAGCAGAATGTGTACTTTGAAAAGCAAATGCCTTATAGGTCCTCAGTTTTCTTCTTTACTAAATAAATGGCAAATACCAGTGTCGTCTGCAACAGAGAGGATGAATCTGGGATTCAGAGCATCATACACTATTCCAGTCATTTCTGTCCAATATTTGTGTTCTTTTGCCCATTTTAACCTTTTGTTTATATTTGCCAGTTTCACATGTGGCATCTTCTTTGAAACCCTGGCAGTATCCCAGATTAATCTTTTCCCTGTTACAGGTGACACTGGTATTTGGCATGTACAACCCCATTTCCAAAAAAGATGGGACACTCTGTAAAATGTAAATAAAAACAGAATGCAATGATTTGCAAATCTCATAAACCCATATTTTATTCACAATAGAACACAGAAAATGTCAAATGTTGAAAGTGAGACATTTTACTGTTTCATGAAAAATATTAGCTCATTTTACATTTGATGGCTGTAACACATCTCAAAAAAGTTGGGAGGGGGCAACAAAAGGCTGAAAAAGTAAGAGGTACTAAAAAGAAAGAACTGGAGGAACATTTTGCTACTACCAGTAATTTGGTTATCTGGCAACATGTCAGTAACATGATTAATTATAAAGAGAGCATCTTAGAGGGGCAAAGTGTCTCATAAGTAAAGATGAGGTTCATCAATCTGTAAACAAAAAATTGTGGAACAATTTCAGAATAATGTTCCTCAACATAAAATTGCGAAGTCTTTGAATATCTCATCATCTACAGTACATAATATCAAAAAATTCTGAGAATGTGCAGAAATATCTGTGCGCAAGGGACAAGGCCGAGAATCAAAACTGGATGCGCGTGATGTTTGGGCCCTTGGGCAGCATTGCATTAAAAACAAGCATGATTCTGTCGTGGAAATCACTGCATGGGCTCAGAAACACATCCAGAAATCAATGTCTGTGAACACAGTTCGCCGTGCCATCTACAAATGTAGGTTAATCCTCTATCATGCAAAGAAGAAACCATATGTGAACATGATCCAGAAATGCCGTCATCTTCTCTGGGCCAAAGCTCATTTAAAATTAATTGAGACAAAGCGAAAACCTATTCTGTGGTCAGACTTATCGAAATTTGAAATTCTTTTTTGGAAAACATAGATGCCGTGGCCTCTGGACTAAAAAGGAGAGGGATCATCTAGCTTGTTATCAGCGCTCAGTTCAAAAATCTGCATCTCTGATAGTATGGAGGTGCATTAGTGCCTATGGAATTGGCATCTTGCACATCTGGAAAGGCACCATCAATGCTGAAAGATATATACAGATTTTAGAGCAACATATGATCCCATCCAGATGACATCTTTTGCAGGGAAGGCTTTGCATATTTCAGCCCGACAATGCTAAACTGCATACTGCATCTATTACAACATAATGGCTTCATGGTAGAAGAGTCCGGGTGCTGAACTAGCCTGCCTGCAGTCGAGACCTTTCATTAATTGGAAAACATTTGGCGGATCATAAAACAAAAAAAACGACAAAGAAGATCCAGGACTCTTGAGCAGCTGGAATCCTATATTGGACAAGAATGGAACAACATACCACTCCCAAAAGTCCAGCACCTGGTTTTCGCAGGTCCCAGACATTTACGGACTGTTGTTAAAAGAAGAGGGGATGCTACACAGTGGTAAAAATGGCCCTGTCCCAACTTTTTGAGATGTGTTGCTGACATCAAATTCGAAATTACTTTTTTTTTTCTTAAAATGGAAAATCTCAGTTTAAGCATTTGGTATTGTTTTCTGTGTAATATTGGGAATAAAATATGAGCAAATCATTACATTCCGTTTTTTTTGTTTTTTTTTAACATTTTACACAGTGTCCCAACTTTTTTGGAATTGGGGTTGTATTTAAAGAACTGCAGTTAGACTTTTGTTTCTCAAAATACAGATTCTGATGTCCTTATCCTCTAATCCAGTTGTCTATCTCAACCTTTACCGCTGTTTTTCTATACTGGTTAGATCCAGTTTGCTCTGTTCTCTCAAGACAGTAATAGACACCTTTGTATACAATCGTCAGATTCTTGGCAATTGGTCACATTAAAGAGCCTTCATTCAAAAAAGAAAAAAAAACACAAAAAATACGCAATAAACAGATGCGTTTTGTGAGAAAGAGGTTTCATTTTGGCCATTTTTGAATCCAGAACTGAACTTCAGGAATGTCAGTATCTTGCAACACAAGTAAACAGAATAACAGGTTTCAGTGCTGTTAATGTAATTAGAAAGGTTTCTCTAATGACCAATTAGCTTGTAAACATGAGTAATTAAGGATAAGTTAAAAGAATTTACTGTTAGGACTTTGAAGGAATTGCTGCTGAAATTGGTCTTTGCAGCCTTATGTGAATAATAGATTAAAAGTCAGTCATTTCTAGCAGTAGTAGCCAATAGAAACACTAGTAATGACTTGGCTATATTTTAAATCAGTTTAATAGAGTCTAGATAAAAAGATATGAATTTCTATCAAAAACCTGAAAATTTCTGGGTGACCCCAAACTATTAAAAAAATTATATTTACTAGGTTGACATAAATCACACAACATACAAGATACAAAGCATTTTATTACTGCCAACATGAATCACCCTAACCTGTTAAAACTGGGAGTTAAAGGCTGTAGCGGTGCAATTGTGGCTTTTTAAATATTATTTATGAAAGAAGTTTCCAACATTGAGTAACATTAAATAAAAGGCAAAACTTAAAAAATTAAAAAAAAAAAAATTTTTTTTTGTCAAAAAGCTAGAAGAAAAAATAGTTTATATTAATTAGTACATATGAGATTGGAAACTTTAACACATTATATTACCATTTACATTTAGTTGGAGTCAGACTTTTTTTTTGACTCTAGTTTCAGTAAACCCTCGTTTATCACGTAATCCGTTCCAGACTCCACCGCGATAAATGAATTT
Source organism: Erpetoichthys calabaricus (assembly GCF_900747795.2). Classification (NCBI taxonomy): domain Eukaryota; kingdom Metazoa; phylum Chordata; class Cladistia; order Polypteriformes; family Polypteridae; genus Erpetoichthys; species Erpetoichthys calabaricus. The sequence goes on from NC_041395.2 coordinate 118,883,747, forward strand.
CCGAGAAGTAGGATTCTTTATTTATAAATCGAATATTTTCGCAGTTAGAGCATAGAAAACCTGTTTACTGCCTTCTAAATACGTTTTTTTTAACATTATTAGAGCCCTCTAGACATGAAATAACACCCTTTAGTCAAAAGTTTAAACTGTGCTCCATGACAAGACAGAGATGACAGTTCCATCTCACAATTAAAAGAATGCAAACATATCTTCCTCTTCAAAGGAGTGCGCATCAGGAGCAGAGAATGTCAGAGAGAGAAAAGCAAACAATCAAAAATCAATACGTGCTGTTCGGGCTTTCAAGTATGCCAAGCACCGTGTGGGAAGCATATCGTACAGTAATCCCTCCTCCATCGCGGGGGTTGCGTTCCAGAGCCACCCGCGAATTAAGAAAATCCGCGAAGTAGAAACCATATGTTTATATGGTTATTTTTATATTGTCATGCTTGGGTCACAGATTTGCGCAGAAACACAGGAGGTTGTAGAGAGACAGGAACGTTATTCAAACACTGCAAACAAACATTTGTCTCTTTTTCAAAGGTTTAAACTGTGCTCCATGACAAGACAGAGATGACAGTTCTGTCTCACAATTAAAAGAATGCAAACATATCTTCCTCTTCAAAGGAGTGCTTGTCAGGAGCAGAGACTGTCATAAAGACAGAGAAAGCAAACAAATCAATAGGGCTGTATGCGAAGCACCGCGGCACAAAGCTGTTGAAGGCGGCAGCTCACACCCCCTCCGTCAGGAGCAGAGAGAGAGAGAGAGAGAGAGACAGAGAAAAACAAACATGCAAAAATCAATACGTGCCCTTCGAGCTTTTAAGTATGCGAAGCACCGTGGCACAAAGCTGTTGAAGGTGGCAGCTCACACCCCCTCCGTCAGGAGCAAAGAGAGAGAGAGAGAGAGAGAGACAGAGAAAAACAAACATGCAAAAATCAATACGTGCCCTTCGAGCTTTTAAGTATGCGAAGCTTCACTAAGCAGCTGCACACAGAAGGTAGCAACGTGAAGATAATCTTTCAGCATTTTTAGACGAGCGTCTGTATCTTCTAGGTGTGCGAACAGCCCCCATGCTCACACCCCCTAAGTCAGGATCAGAGAAAGCACAAGAGAGAGAAAGAGAAAACTAAGTTGGGTAGCTTCTCAGCCATCTGCCAATAGCGTCCCTTGTATGAAATCAACTGGGCAAACCAACTGAGGAAGCATGTACCAGAAATTAAAAGACCCATTGTCCTCAGAAATCCGCGAACCAGCAAAAAATCCGCGATATATATTTAAATATGCTTTCATATAAAATCCGCGATAGAGTGAAGCCGCGAAAGGCGAAGCGCGATATAGCGAGGGATCACTGTATATCATTGAGGAGTTTTATTTAATACGTAATACGTGCTCTGGTTGGGTAGCTTCTCGGCCATCTGCCAATAGCGTCCCTTGTATGAAATCAACTGGGCAAACCAACTGAGGAAGCATGTACCATAAATTAAAAGACCCATTGTCCACAGAAATCCGCGAACCAGCAAAAAATCCGTGATATATATTTAGATATGCTTACATTTAAAATCCGTGATGGAGTGAAGCCGCGAAAGTCGAAGCGCGATATAGCGAGGGATCACTGTAACCCAATAGTTGCTTTCAACTCCATGACCTTGACTCCAGCTCCACAATCCTGCCCACAAACTTGGGGTCTGAAGTTCAAAGCCACTGTGCAACACTACCTGCCAAATGTGTTTCATCGTAATAAACTCCTAAACATAATCAAAAATGGTAAGATCAACATAAATAATTTCACAAATAGTTATATTTAGGAACATGTAAAGGAAAAGAAAACATTTGTACAGAAATTACAACCATGTTTAATATGTTCCATCAAGATTTAGCCTGGGTAATGTTTTTAACAGAAGCATAGTCCAATGAGGTAATTACTTTGGAAGTTAAGACAGAAAATGTAATATACTTTAAATGCTTCATAATATATAAGGAAGTTTATAAAGTACTTACTGTACATTGACTTTTTTGTGGATAAGATATTGTGAGTGAAGCACAACATTCTGTTTTGTGTACATCATAAGGTATGCATTTTTTTCTGTTAGAAAACAGATGAGTCAGCACACTAAAGTAAATGTACAGTACATTTAAAAATAAATAAATAAACCATAGATATATTTAACTAAACAGTCAGTATGACTATACAGGGTAAGCCATTGGCCCAATAACATTTACATGTATCCATTGAAAAACATAGAGAGTGAAAAGTATTGATAAAATACCTGAGAGCATATCAATCTACAGTATCGTGCAAAAGTATTCAATCCCCTTGAAAGTGATCATAATTTTCTGCATGACAAAAAGTGTGTACAAATATTTTTCCATTCAGTATTTTTAGTGTAAACTCTTATGCTCTAACAATACATTTCCAAAGTCAAAGTACAGTTTTCTTTATAAATTTAAATGAAGAAGACAACCTCAAAGTTAGTATTTGCATAAGTATTCAAGCCCTACACATTGATACTTTGTCAAAAACCCTTTCGTTGCAATAACAGCCTTAATTCTTTTGGTGTAAGTACCAGTTTTGCACATTGTTCAGGAGTGATTATTCTTCTTTCTTTTTGGCAGAATTTATAGAGATCCTTTAGGTTGGTGGGATGGTGCCTCTGGACACCAGTTTTCAAATAGTGCCACAGACTCTCAGTAGGGTAAAGATTAGGGCTTTGAATTGGCCATTCCTAAACATTCACCTTTCTGTTTTTGGGCTATCCCAGCCTTGCTTAGGGTGATTGTCGTGTTGAAAGATTAAGTTCTAGCACATGAAAAACATCTCCATAGCATGATGCTTCCACCACAATATATCACTGTAGGTATGGTGTTACTTGAGGCATGGACAGTGTTAGTTTTATGCCACACATAACTCTTTGAAGTCTGCCTAAAATGTTCTGTTTTGGTTTCATCTGACCATTGTCCTCACAGGTGGCGCAGTGGTAGTGCTGCTGCTTTGCAGTAAGGAGACTGTGGAAGATTGTGGGTTCGCTTCCCGGTTCCTCCCTGTGTGGACAGCGCTTTGAGTACTGAGAAAATTGCTATATAAATGTGATGAATTATTATCATTATTTTTATAACACCTTTTCCCACTTCTTATCTGTGTCTTACTAGTGCTTGTAGGAAATACCATATGTGCTTTTATGTGGACTCTCTTAAGGAATGGCTTCTTTCTTGCTACCTTCCTGTAGATGCCTATTTTATGGAGAGTTCTTGAAATTGTGGAACCATGCACTCAGAGTCCATTTTCAGCCAAGTATTACTGCTTTAGCCATTAAGTCACACTTAATGTACGAGTATGAGTTTAACTGTTTGCCAGTTGTCTATTACGGTATACTAAATTTAAAGCTAAAACTGTTTCATGTATGCACAATTATAACTAAAAACATATCTTAACATCATACTCTTAACAGCCATTTTATGCAGTAATTGAATGAAATACATTTTTAGATTCTTCTGAATTCTCCAATAATATTTTGTGTAATGTACAGTGTTCAAACAATGTGTAGGTGATCCCCAAAAAACAGTATAGAATACTTTCAACAAATGCCTAACTCTGTCTAGTTATTTTTAAAAAATGTAGTCAAGCAAAATCTACACAGAAATTATTAGCTGTTAAAGAAGCATTTATCTTACTGAGATTACTCCTAATATATATTTTGTTGTGCTTGTGTAATATACAGTATTATATTCGTACTACTGCCAGCTCAGCATACAAGTCAATTTTCATGTTCTTAAATATGTATATGTATATACATTATATAAAAACAAATACAAAAAAATTAATTGTGTCATACATTACCAAACAGCATTTAAGGTTTTCAGGTTAAAAGTGATTGTTAAAATGAATGTTAAAATTATTTGTATAATCTGTGATATAAATCATCATCTTGCTAAAATGCAGACACACATTTGGAAGTATGTTTAAAAACGTGTTTACCAAATACGGCGAGTGCCTCTCCATGTTTTAGAGTTATTATATCCATCTCTTTTCAATATTTTATATAACTCTTCATTGCAAACTGTGTCATGGCAATAATGTCATTAACATTGCAAATCTGTGCAAATTAACCAATAAACTGCACGGTTAAATATTTTAGATGCATATAAAATGCATTTGTAATTAATGGAATGGCTTGTTTACTTATAAAAGGGTGTAGGAGTCAGACAGATATTATTAATCACAAGGACTAATAAAATATCTTGTTTAAACTGGTAAAGATGAAAAGAGTCTGTGCAAGTTTCATGGATAGCATTAGGTCTTTATTGATTTTTGGTTCTGGTTGTTTTGTTGTCTTCTTTATATCTCAAGGAATATAAGCTTTCTGTTAAAGAAAATACATGTCAATGGTATGATTAAAAATAGAGAAGTTGTTTGTGTTTGTGTCATCCTCTTGTTCATTATACACAGCATTTTTGATTACTGGGGATGAATTTTTATTTATTGATATTTTTAAATATAGCTGAGGAATGAACACAAGAAGAAAGGCTCAGATATAACATAAATGACACACACAGAATCCATTTAACAGAGGAAGAATTTACATCAAATTACTCATTGCTGAAATTAAATTTATTCACCTTAAAAGAACGTATGCCTAATGAAATTTTACTTGCACCCCATTTTGGCGGGCGGGAGATAAAAATTCATGTGTAAAACAGAAGCATGTCACTGTTGAAAAAATTGAAAGCAACAGCTTACTTTCTAAAAATGCGCACATGGCAATATCAAGAAATATTTCAGCTGAACCAAATTTAATAAATCATCCCATTTCCTAATTTGATCACATTAGATGGTGATGTGGAAGAAGCGTTTCAAATACCATCTCCTCATTAATATACATCAGTCTGGGGAATAGAATGGAATACTTATGCAGGGATGTCACTGTTACTGTTTCTTAGTTTACTAAGTGAAACAGGTTTATGTGATCCTGGGTGCTATTTGTCAATGTCTTGTTAAAATGGTTTGGGTCGAGTTATGGAGTCCAGAACGACGTTGGCTGATAAATCAAAAGTGGATTGAGTGGACAGGAGGCAGTGATTGATACCATGACAGGATATGAAGAAAGGAATCTTGATGCAAACATGCAAGATATAGAATATGGGGAGGAAAATGGCCCTGGAGTATGGATATTATTCAGAGAAATGAGAACAATAACGCTGGCATGAAAATATTGCTTGGAGAAGATTAGGACAGTTGCTGTTTGAATATTATGCTTGAAATCTTTTGTGTGAAATTGTACTCTCAATCTAGCGTTTTAAAAATAATTGATATTTTCCCCAAAAACATTCAACTGAGTTTTATTTAAAGATATATTATTCACTTTTTTTTATTTTTTACACAAGTGCATTTTTTTTAACCTTATGCTGATTAATGAGTGTTGTAATTGGTAAAGGCAAAGGCCTAAAAGAGAAATCTCCAGCCCTACCAAATCATAAAAAGTCATTTATTATCTTGAACTGTGTTTCCATTATTTCTTTCACCGTAATTTTGCAATTTTAGGTTTATTTTGAATGCAGCTTTATAGAAATTCAGTTTATAGTATACTTTTTGATTTGTGAAGATTTTTGTACATTGTATTTATTGTTTTTCATTTAACTTTCTGTTTGTATTCAAATAAAATATAGAATTTTAATTATATTAAACAAAGCAGGGCTTGTTTGCGCTATTGCAGCTTTAAATTATGTCTGTACTTATATACAGTATGCTTATGTATTTGTATGTATGAGTGTTTGTATATATAACATTTGTATGTGTTTGTGTATATATAGGTATATATTGAATATCTATATACAATTATATATTGAATGACGTTTTGTGACTGTCATTGCATTATTGAAATATATACATAGGTTTAGAAAGTGACATTTATGGCTTGAATACCAATTTAAATTTGATAAGTAATATTGCAAGACATTAATAAATAGTGCACTACCACCATTCATAACAGATTTCAGAACATAGTTTATGTACTGTATATTAATTTTAACATGAACAACTCTGATACATTTAGAAAGTCAAAACTAGAACAGGCACAGAAACAGGAAATGTGAAATGGTAAAATAACCTGACATTTACTTGTTTGCTTACATAAACAACATGGCAGAGTCTGACTAATCTCTCTTCATTTCTCACCACTCAGACGCAATATGGGAAAATATTTTATTTTCTTCTCTTTTGCTATTGCTTACTGTTCTACCTTGGTGATGAGCTGTACTATGCTGTGCAAAAGCTGCAGATTCCACCATATGTTTCTAAGTTGTGCTAACCTTACAAAGGTTTTAGAGATATTCAAATGCTTAAACAGCTCCCACCTTACATAAAAGCAATTGGTTACCTGGTTTTACCTGTATGGGGGCTGTGAAAATGGCTTAAATGTTGCTGTGAAGACTAAGATTTTTTTCATACAACTCTTGATAAATATTACTAGAGTAAAGTATTCAGGAGTCAGTATTGTAAGGGCCATAATTAAGAAATAGAAAAAAGCAGCCGCTGAGATCCTTGCTTAGATTGCTGTCATTCTATATTGAGCATCTGGATATGTACAGTATTAATCATAAAGGTAACTAAGAAAGTAATGAATATCCTGACAAAAAGGAAATTGAGCACTTGGCTGAACAAGTAGAAAGAATCAAGAGGTCAACAAGGTTCACAACAATAAATAAATAAATATATTTTTGTGCTTGTTGCTTACATGGGTTCCAAGCATTTCTATCCCCTAGCAAGGTCAGATATTCACAGCACAGTATAGTGATTCTTTTTATTATATAGGATATAAAGAGTGGACATAAACCCAGGCAGATTCTGTAGAAGGGCCTGTTTCAGTCTGCAGAAAAACTTTAGCATAAAACAAACAAAAAAATTAATTCCACTAATTTTTAATACCAAAACAGAAAAAGGATGTACACATATTTGAAATGAGGAAAACCTTTTTTTCTTTTAATTGTAGAAGTACTTGTTTTGATCTGTAAACTTATGCGTTGGTGTCTGGATAACATTCATAACTGGGTAACTGATGTTTCTCAGAAGGTTTGTAAACAGCATACTTTTTGAGATATGTGAAAATTTGGAGATAAAGTAAAAAGTTCATATTTATCCATTTTATTTATCTAATCAGATCAAAGTACTTTTTTTTATTAGAAATTATTAAAGGGTTACAATGAAACAGTAAGCTTCACCTTAATCAGCCAAAATCCAAACAAACACTTTTTCATGCTGAAGTACAGATTTGTTTAATTAATACAGCATATTGTGCCAGAAATTATTAAAATATTGTAGTATCTCATTTCGACCAAAAATGTTGCTTAGCTATGTTAATGAAGATACTATTTATGCAAAAATATATTAGAGTTTGAATCTTTTAATATATAGTATTTTTTTTTTTACTTCTTCCATTGGCTTGGACGAGAGCTCCCATTTAAAAAAAATATATATATAAATATAAATATATATATATATATATATATATATATATATATATATATATATATACACACAAAAAATATGGATACATTCCTTAAAGGGTAATTATGGCTTCTCACCTTCTCAGTGGAGCACTATAGATTATGTTACATTAACATTTGACTAGACATTGAAAAGTCTTGAACAGCTGTATGGTAAGTCATATCAAAAAAAGATTACAAAAACAGCTTGAGTATAATACAGAAAAACCATTTGCACTTCGTCAATATATCAGTTAAATTAATGGCTGAAATATTTTTTATAGTAACTGTACCAACATAAACAAGTTATATTGTAGTTTAAACAGCAAGTGTTTAATTCTCCATTATGTCTTTGTCCTTTAAAAAAAACTAAAACAAGATGCCTTATTTAATCTTTTTTATGGCAATTTATTATATCTTGTGTGTTCGAGATTGTGCAATGAAAAGGAGAAACAGTTGGTCAGATGCATTCATAGCTCAGAATTTTAGCTCTGCTATTGGCAGGATTAAAAGGATGTATGAAATGTACACTGAAACATGTATTGTACGAATGTGTTTTAGGAAAACAGAAATAATGATCCTCATCAGAAATGTCATTTAGAAACAGATTTAAATAAAATGTAGCAACATAACTTTATCATCGGTTCAAAAAATTGTGATTTTATTTTCTGATGCAAATTAACTACATTTCATGTCACAATTTACTCCATGTACTGGTTTCTCTAATGGTTGAATTATGTGTTGAAAGGTCCTTTATATTGCTATTATTATTTTTTTAGCAGAATAATGTTGACCAGCACCAAGTTACAGTATATCCCCACTTCCTTTTTGATGTAACACATTTTACAAAAGAACTGATATACTTTTTCTAGCTTGTGGAAAGTGCCAGTTAATCAGATTCTAGAAAAAGTATGGGTATACTTAAGTTCCATTAGAGCAATGGAAGTCTGAAAGTGGGTTTGGAAGGTTAAAAGGACTGTAAGTGGAAGAGCAAGGTTTCCCCTTGGTGAAACGAGTCTGGTTAGAAATGGGGAAAAATATAGTGGGCATTGTCAAAAGCTTTGGTGGATGGTTGAGGTGGTTTCAGTGAATCTCAGCAGCTAAATCATCATTTTTTTTCCTTGTGTACATTCAACCCAGCAATGGCCACATTGGTAAAAGCTTGGTTTTCTGATGTCACTATAAAATTTAATTGTGCATTGCTCACCGTATATAGTACATTAGAAATTGTCATAATCTTGCTCATTTTCACATTTTTGATTTAATTATCGTATAGAAGTACACATAGAACTAAATGGCTAATGATAAGTGCATCGTAGGAAACCTTTTCTGGAAAAACCCAAAATAAACACACACAATGGTAAATTACATGGATTGCAAAGCTCCAGCTCTATCTGTAAAATAGGTGGACCATATAGTCCTCGCCTCAGTCATCAGCATGTCCAGTTATACCTTTTTCTTTTTACATTCAGGGCACAGTACAGCAGTAGGCACAAGCTCACCTGTGGCCTCCATGATTTTTCAATGGGTAAAACTGTCCTTTGGGGCCATGCACACATATAGTCAGAGCACCCACGTCATGGTATGTCAGCCAGACCCAACGTGCTCACACAGCTTGAGCACAAACATGACTGGTGACTATGTTATGCAGTGTGAGTAGTTGCTTGCCCACAATTTCTAAAAAAAAAAAAAAATCACACTCTATATGCCCAGCATTACAACAAACATGCATGAAAGGTCTGTGCATGTCTGCTACAACTCTGTGATGTCATGCTGGCCTAAGAAAGAATCATGGAGTGCTTGGGAAAAAATGTTTACTTAAGTTGGCCACAAGGCAAATTTCCAGGAAAATATTCGGCAAACACAGCATATTAGCTGTGAAAAACATTTTGGAGAATTTTGCCAATCAACAATATTAGTTAGTTCACAAGCTAGAGTTATGTACATTTCCTGGATAGCAGTGTAGAAAGAAGGAAATGTTGCATTGCCTCTGAAATAACTGGCTTTTTAAACTAATGTTCTTTAATTAAATGGAAGGTTAAAAGCTCAACATGTATAGCTTTTTCAGCTGTCTGCTCTGAAACCAGGATTTTTACCTCCACATTAAATCTTTGGTAATATTTATCTTATTTATAGCAGTTGAACTAAGCATTTAGAACTGTGTCCACACAGCTGTAGGAAGCTGTTTCCCATCAATAACTGTTCATCAGCTATTTGTAATTTGAACATTTTCCCCATGTCTGTGTGGATTTTCCTTCCACATCCCAAATACTTGTGTGGGTTAGCTTAAAGAGCAACTTCAAATGTGTTTTGTATGAGTAAATGTGTGCCCTGCGATTGACTAGAGTCCTGTCCAGAGTTGGCACTTAACTTGTACTCTATGCTGCTGGGATTGGCTCTGGTTCCTTAGACTTGGATAAGCTGATTCAGTAAATTAATTGATTGTTGAATTTTATTATTATTGTAAATAATGCACTGTGGTAAAAGTTCCTGATTATCATTTGATTTGTTACTTGGTAAAAGATGATTTTATCCAATGGCTGCACAACCAGAACCACTACTCCAGTCCCATGTTTGCACATTTGGACCATGCTATATCTCTGAATGTTACACTTAGCTTTTCTATTCTACAGTGCCATCTATGAACGGCTGCCTAAAAAGGTTTGCTTGTGAGACTTCTGATTATATAAATGCTGGCTATTTTTGGTGGTCCCAAAGGTTAAATTCAAGCGTTAAAACAGATAGTCACAAACAATGTAAATAATGAGAAAGGTAAAATATGTATTTCTAGAACTCTGCCAGATATTTTATATTGAGAAGCCAGATCCATGGATTTTATTGATATGGCAACACTTTTTGAATGTGTCAAGACTGCATTGAAGCTATAAAACTTGTCAAATATAGGGAAAATACTGTAATGTCAGTTACTACAGCTAACATTTTAATCAGGGGAAAGTTCTGTTTGTTGAAGAAGTAAGCTTTGTGACTGAATTGAAAAAAAAGAACACAAATGAATCTCTCCTTCCCATTTTTTCTATTTAAGCTTCTTGAAGTTCTTCCAAATTAGGTTTTAAATGCCAATTAGGAGGTTGAATGTAGTAAAATAAAAGCAAATGCAATCAAAATGGCCTCACCTTATGGCTGGTTAGGCTTCTAAGGGAAAAATGGGACCTTTGCTCTGAGCTAAGCTTTGAGAAAAATATCTAGCTTAATGAACACATTAATTAGAACCATAACTATTTATAAGATGATAATTAGAAACGAAGCACAGTAAACTGAGTTTTTTTTTGGGCAATTAATGGAGGATTAATTACTGGAGGTAATGAAGTGGATTTTTTAAATGCATTAAGGTGAAGTACAGAGATGTGCAAGGCTTTGTGATCACCAGATAATTATTTTGGGCTGTTTGAGCTTATTTTTATATGAGTTGGCTAATAAGCATCATTGCATCATTATATATGCACTTAAAAAGACTTGCCACCAAAATGACTGCCTAATTATTTCTAATTGGCAGGACTCTGTATAGTGATTGAGCTGTTTGTTGCCATTTTAGCGTTCATTTAATAATCCTTAGGGCTATGTGATAAAGGGGAGAAGCTTGAGGTATGGGTTGGCCCTGGTTGGTGCCATTGATCAGTTTTGGTGGGCTACAATCCAAAATCTGTTTGCTCACTCTGAGGTCAAGGCGTGAAGTAGATTAAGCCCAAGTTATGCTTTTTTGAAGCTACTTGACAGTGTTCATTTGCAATTACTGAAATAATTGTGTCTGTCGCCCTGTTTGGATTTCCATATGACATAATATTCTTTCATCTTTGATTTTTCTATGACATATTAGCACTGATGGGAGCAAAAATAATTCCGGTGCTGCTAAATTCCTGTCATTTACATTCCATGGTTTCTAGCACTGAGTACATGTTAGTTTAAACAACTACTTATATTTCAGCAATGTCGTTTGCGCTGTGCCTGATTGACGATGAGTGAAACTTTCTCACCCAAGGACACAGTTTTTTTTAGAGCTTTTAAGATTTTCTCTGAGGAATAAGTCATTAGGAATTAAGAGGAAAGGAAAGAGCACTCTGAGTCATTTGCACAGTGTTGCCATTTGATTAAAGTTTTTTTGGTTGCATAATCTTTGCTTATTGCCATTTTATTCCATTTATTCAAGGTCAGGTTTAAACCTGGGGGATAAAATAGACAGTAAACAGTTTTATTTGAATTGCTGTGTTTTTTCTCTCCATTGTGTTTTACTTATTTATACCTTTTAAAAATGTAAACTTCGTCAATATGTTTTTTAATTACCTGACACATAAGCATCATTGACTTTAGTTGTTCCATAGCCCTAACTTTCTTATCATTAGTTAGCAAGATCCAAGATGACATCTTGTTAAGTGCATATCTTGAGGACCCTACAAAAGACAAGTTGTCTAGTTAAGCCATAATCAAAGCCATCTGTGAGACTGTGTCGATGTATAAATGTCATACCATTGGCTTTACAGAACAGCAGTAAAGCAAATTGTACGCTAATAAACCAAAAGGTCAGATATGTCCTCCTAGTTAGAAAAATGTGGTTTTAATTATTTATGTAATAATTAAATATTTTAATAATAACAGTAAATGAATAGTATGGTAGCTAATGGAAATATAATTTGGAAGCTAAATCCCATTTTTGTTCTTGTTGCTTATATCAGATTTAGTTGATTAACTTTCAAAGTATATCCATCCATCCATCCATTATCCAACCCGCTATATTGATGTTAATGTTTGTTATTTTATACAGTGTTGCAAGCTAGAAAGTAACAGTCATGTTTTTTTCACTGGTTGTGTTTGGATTCTTTATTTTTACCTTTATTTTACCAACAAGACTAAAATTCACATTGAAAATATAAAGTAAAATGAAATATTTTATTTTCTCAGGTTTACAAGAAAATATAAATAGCGTTCCCTTTAGCCACAATAGAAGCATTATTATGACAAACATTTTTAATAACAATAGTTATTTTATATCATGATATGCTTTACATTTCTTTAGAGACTGACAGAAAGTTTATGGTATGTACATATACTTATTGTCATTCAGATACACCTTAACTACCAATGATATGTATTAATCTAGAAGGATTTGCTGTATCACTTACTAATTACTTATTTCTCAATGACAAATATGTTTTAATTTGTAAAAAAAACAAAAAAAAAAACTAATTTGTTATACATTTTATAATTACTAGATCTGTTGCCTTTAAAAGAAGATTGTTCAAAACCCATTACACATGTATTGTGTATTTTAATGCCCTTGTTGCTTATGTATTAATATAGGTATTAGGCAGAAGCTGTTTTATATTATGCAATGTTACTCTGCTTCCTTTATTTATTACAGAGCTCGGACATCTGGACTAGTAAAAACTGATCAGCCTCACTGAAGATTTTCTTTTTTGCTTGTTTTTTAAACATGTGTACTACAATCATTGAGTTTTAAGCGGAGTTGCTACAGTTGTTTTACTTTTCATAGGAAAACATTGAATAGAAAAAGACCCTTCAGAACTTCATTTATGATTGTATATGTTATGATTTCTTGCTCTATACCTTAGTCAAAAATGACCATATTCTGTACACTTTAATACTATTATTCTTATTGTAAAGTGCTGACTTCATTTCCGTGGATCAATGAAAATTAATAGTTTTTCATTTTATTAGCCTAATATTCCAGATGTAGTATACATTTAATTAAGTGTAGTTTCCTTTTGGGGATGGTATGTGTATCTGTTTTTTGTCGTGCATTCTTTCTAGTTTTACAGTTTTCCACATGTTTTCTTTCAGCATTTATGATTTTTCTTATACTAGAGTTGTGAGGTTTTAAATCACTTAAGCACACAGCATAACGGTCCACATTTAAACAATAAAATGCTGTTGAAGAAACTCTTTAGATCTTGTACCACTTCATAAATATACATTTATAAAAAAAAATATGTAGCCTAAGAGCACACCTGCTAATTAAAGACACATTTCTGAAACTTATTCTAAAATCCGCTTGTTTGTTCAGACGGTGGGTACTTGGAATACAGATGGCACTGGTGAAAGCAATTATGCAAAGCCAGCATCTGTTAAATTAAGTGCAACCAATTTTGATCCTCAATTTTAAAATTTTACTTAATTACCTGTGAAGAAATTTTCAAATTAGCACTTATTTGGTAGTAAGTCACAGTTGACCTGCAAAAGTATTTATAGATTTTTAAAGACTAAGCCAAGTACTTATGGAGTAAAAGTAATTTTCATGTTGTTTGCAAGACCTTTGTAAATCTGGGATAGGCATAATCCTACTATGTCACTATGAGAATGGGTCTGCCTCTGCTGAGTGATGCCAGGCATCTGTCTCTTCACCGGAGTGAAGTCTTTAGACAACAGATTGGAAAGAAATGGTGTTTTTTGCAGACATTTGTTAACATATGGATTTATCTGGATCTAAGAATTCTTTGAAGATCTTTGAACTTGACTAAATTACTTAACCTTTAGCTTAATGTGTGGGTGCTGTGTCTGGTGCAAGTGTTCATAGCATCAGATTTCAGGTGGATTTATTTATTTTTTTTAAATGTACTTGACATGTTAATAAATAGTGTAGTATTTTGCAAATATTTGAATAATCTTTCAAAATGTTTTGTAAACTAATGTGAACAAATGTATACACGTAGTGCAATGTACTTATGAAATACTGAATTATTCATTTTATTTATATTTTATTTTAAAAAATACTTTCTGCCATTATTTCAAAATCTCACCAGTAATAATTTAGGAAGAAAGTTTTTAAATTTCCTTTTTTATTGGAATTTAAAAAATAGATGTTTGTAGATAGGCCAGGTTAAAATAATATAACCGTGATGGTTGATGTCTAATAGTAATAATAATAATATTAAACTTTTCACAATAAAGTTTTATAGCATATAGTAGAAAGTATCACTCTAAAAAGATTATGCAGTTGATGTTTATTAAACTGAATGCAAAAAATGTTCTTCTAAAAGTTCCAAGTGGCTCTGTTATATGTATTGTGGTGTTGAGTTTTAACCGAGAAAATGATGATGCTAAAATACTTTATAGTTTTAAGTGATTGTGCATGCATGTTTGCTTATCACCTTAATTAAAATACAGTGGTTTGAATCAATTTTTTAGTGCAACAGTCAAGTCTGTATTGATATATTTTAAAATATATTTTAATGGATTAAAATTGACTTGCACTATTACTGTATTTAAATAATTCTTGTGTAAGCTCATTTAAGCGAAGAGAAGATTCAATGTTTGTATTAAATGATATATAGGCATGATTTAGTGTGGTAAAATGCTACACTGTCTGCATTGTTTATTTTTGGTACAGAATCAGTACCTATAAAAGAATTATAGGTTAGTTTTATTTTATCTTTAAGTTTCCATACTGTGTATATTTTCTGTATTGCCTGATTTAGAGATATGTTTTTGTCTTTGCTTGCAGACATGCCAATATGATAGACTTACATTATATTAGTGCATTAAAATGGTAAAGAAAAAATTACATTATACAATGCCAAAATTCCAGGCCTGTCCTTCTGGACTCTACCTGAACTTAGGAGGAAATGTCATTTGTTTGAAATCATTTCACCAGTGCCTGGATTAAAAAGTTGTCATTCATATTGTATTTTGGTTTTGTAGAGAAGAATTTAAGATCTATGCATCTATTCTAATTGTATAAAAAATGACTACTCATCTCTTTTATGGTAATGTTGCTGCTTTACAGGCAAGGTTCATAATAAAAAAGCTGTACATATTACTGTACTGCCGTCATGTTTACAGGTTTTTGAGTTATATTGGCAAGCTCTTGGTCTATCCATTGTCAACAGCTAACACATTACTTTAAATTGCTGATCTCTCAACAGCTGCCGTTTTAAGTTATACAAATTTTTATTTGCTGTGAGCTTATATTTGCCTTAAATCTGTTTTTCATACTTGGTCAAGTGTTTAGTTCTGGCTGCTGTCTTTTTTCCTAACCAGTTTGTTAATTAGAAATTAATTCTGTATTATGTAATTTTTAATTATGTGAGAAGTTGCTGGCTTCTATTTCAGACAAGGACTAGAGTGTATATTTAACTTATTTAAACATTAAGCAGATATATAGTATTTTTGTTAAGTAGATGTATAGGTATGTTGTGTTTATATTTATATAAAAAAAAAACCCATCATTGTAGGGATTCATTAGCTCGGTATTTCTCAGCCTCTGGATTACAACCCACTTTTCGGTCACAGGTTACCACCTGTGGGTCGTGGGTGACTGTTGTTTGTTCACAAGTGGGTTGTGATGAATCACCTAAGCTATTGACAGTGCTACATAATATTTTTCTCTATTTCTAAGTGTTAGTTTCACAAAGAGGGGACCCCTACTCCCATTCTTCCAGTTACACTCATTTCACTGGGTTGGGGGGGTTACCCACTTTACGGATCATGCTCATTTCACCTAGGGGGAGTCACTTCAAACCCCCCCCAATTTACCAATCACGTTCCTTTTACCAAGGAGGTGGTTTGCATTGGCTGCTAGTGCGTTGTCAGTGCACGTAAAAAGGCCAAACAGGGTCACAGGGCCATAAAGGTTGAGAAACACTGCATGAAGACCATTATGAGAATATTATACTATACTATATTATACACTAGATAGAGCTGCTGGGTGCATGTGCCTATTCTAACTGTACTTGGCACAGGACTGAATCTAACCTTGGATGTGATGCCAACCTTGCTTTCATCCAGACATCCATCTACAATGGTAAAAAAAAAAAAAAAAACATACTTCTTTGTTTCTTTATGCTAAAATAAAATGTATTTAGTTAGTGTTTGAAAACGTCCAGTGAAATTTGTTTGGTGCAGCTCATAATGCTTTGGAGCATGAGGAAACTCTCTCTGGTGATATGACCTGCAATGTGTTTCCAGACATGCATAATTGTAGAGACACTCAGTTAATGAAGCTACTTAAACAGCATTCTTAATTGTTGAAAACAAAATCAGCAATCACCTCATTTCTGTTGTCAATTGGGTTGAAGCCTGTACAATATACATTGTATAAGAACTAAAATACAACTAACGTAGTATTTATGTAAACACGCTTTTGTTTTTGTGTTATTCTTCATTTGGAAAAGCACAGTAGTGTTAAATTTACATTTATGCAAAGTTTATAAATATTTATATTTTTTTCCACAGCTTTAAATCTCTTTCATAATTTTAAATGCTCTTTTGTAATTATCTATTAATGGGCTTTGTCTATGGAATTAATGAC
Source organism: Erpetoichthys calabaricus (assembly GCF_900747795.2). Classification (NCBI taxonomy): domain Eukaryota; kingdom Metazoa; phylum Chordata; class Cladistia; order Polypteriformes; family Polypteridae; genus Erpetoichthys; species Erpetoichthys calabaricus. The sequence continues at coordinate 118,900,504 of NC_041395.2, forward strand.
AAGTAGAGTAAACACAAGACAAACAAAACTGAATGCAGAAAGAATGCAGTTACTTCAGAGTCAAACCCACTAGTGTGCCCATTAGTAAATAATGGCTCACATAACCAGAACTCCTGAAAAAGCTGAATGTGAATCATGTTACTAATGGTGATGTCGAAAGTCTTAAAAACTAAGAGAAAAATATTCCCATATAAAGTACATAAATGCTTGCTACATTCCAAAACAAATATGAAGTATCGACTTTATAAATTTCTGAATTGACACCAAAACATATAAATAGAGAAGTAACAGTTTGCTTAATTTAGATTGCTTTTCAGTTAAATGCCAAGGTTAGTTGGGACAAAAACCTACAGACGCAGGAATCACCCAGAACTAAACATGAACCACTGAATTTAAAGAAATGTAAAGTGGGTTTCTGAGTGTGCTCAATTACTCCTTTCTTTTAATTATGAAACATGCATTCAAAGAAATGGCTTTGGATGTCTTTTAGTAACTACTGCTAGCTACTGAAAGTAACTTATCTATGTTCTTAATCATCGTGACAACATGCTGTTATGTAGTTTTACCATTTTAAATATACCAGTTGTATAATTATTTTCAATGGTACATTCAGGTACAGAAGCAGTATTTCAGTAGCTAATTTGTGCAGTTCAGGATGTCATTGAGGTAATGTCTTCTCAAGTTTATGATGACATAAACTTTAACAAATTATAAGTAGCTGATTTTGGAAACACATTCAGACCCATGAGGTATTTCATGAAGCGTGCTTATGAAATCGAGACTTAGCTCGGTAAACCTCTCTTGAATAAGCCTTGTTTTCCAATCAAAGCTCAGTCAGTTTCACAAATGCAATCACTTCTTGTTACATTAACCTCAAGATGGGCTTGTCCAATACGCGATTATATGCTCACTCATGAGATTTAAGCAGCCCCAAAAACAGATTATTAATAACATCTATCATAGTTTAGAAATACAGAGGAGAGTGCAATATCTAAAGATTTAGTACCTGTGATTTTAAACGTGAAACTGATGGGATGTATAACGTATTGTGGGACAGATTTGTAAAGTTTAGAATTTTAATTGTTGTAACATAGAAGAACATGTAACAAAGACAGTGGTGGTCTTTTTGGAAGTTGATCAAAAAATAATAGCTGATCTATAGTAGCACAAAAAAAGAAATGCATCCAGTATAATGAAAGAGGCTGCGTGACAATCCATAGCAGACTGATGAAGTACCTTACAATTCTTAAGGCACCACCGCAACCTAGGGAGGCTGCCATCTAATGTTCAGGGGGAGGTATTGGGTCTCCCATGCTTGCTCCCCTGGAACATATGCTGAAAGGGTGTCCCGGCTGGGCAGAGGCCCTGGCCATCCGCCACAGTGCTCCTCCCTCAGCTGAGCCCCGTGGGCTGCGAGGCCTGGTCTTCTCCAGGATGGGGAATTGGCGTCCTCCAGTCCATGGCTTTGTCCTGTGGAGACAAAATTAACAGGCCTGGGGATGTTGCCCTGATGTCCACGCACTCCGGATGTCCTCCATGGACAACACCGCCAGCTGTGACCGCAGCGGCTGCATTCTTAACATTGCCGCTCCCCTCCAGATCGATTTCCGCGAGAACAGAAACAGGATGGAAACTCCTGCCCCTTCGTGTGCTCAGCTGAGGGCACCTGCCATCTCCGCCCCTCCGCAGCGCAGCCCTCCACTGCCTCTGAGCAAACGGGCTCACGCTGCACACTGTTAGGAGTTCCCTGCCTCTTATTCTGGGTCCTCCTCTTGCTCTGGGGCGCACCAATGGTCTGGGTCCCCTTATGGGAAGAAGGACCCCGTGCCGTCTGCACCCCTTTAGATGCTTGCCAGGCCTGGCGCCGGCATGCGGGCTGACTCAGTTGCACGTTCCTTTGTCAGCCCCTCCCCAGCCGCACTCTCAGTCATCACCGCGGCGTCCTGTGTTGGGAGCGTGGCTACTCAACCCACAGAACTGAGCAATACCACAGCCCCTTCGCTCAGCCCCCCCCTTTTTTGAACGGCACAGGCAACACTCACCTGCACCACGGCATCCCTCTGGCTGGAGAATCCAGTGTTGCACCGCCGCAGCCATTCCTGGATCTCCTTCAGGGGTACGCCCGCCTTCTCCTCCAGCTGCCCAGTCATTGTCCAGAGGGTGCCTAACGCTTGTACAAGCAACTGTATAGGTGGAAGGATCTCCTCTAGCCAGATACAGCTGCGTTAAACTTTTCAGAACTAGAGGTGGTGGACTCGCAAATCGGTCATCCTTACCTTCCGGCTGGGAGCCGTAGAGCCTCTCCATAGGCTCAGTTGGGATCTTGTGGGGCTTAGGGTGGATGTTTGTGAGCCCTGCCTGCATCCAATCATCAGCGGGGACAACACACGCACCATCCAACCCCTTACCTGCTACAGGGAGGCTTCCCTGCTCCTCCGCAGGGAACACCACGGCGAGAAGTCCGTCCGAGCTCTCGTCCTCTGACCGATGTCCAGGGTCAAAGGAAAGACCCAGGTCAGCCTCGCTTTCCCAGGAGCTTGCTCCGCCGTCACCAGGCCACCAATGGGAATCCTGCCCCTTGGCATGTAGGAGGTAGGCAGACGAACAAATGGAATAAGATCCCCAGGGCCTATCGTTCCTGGGCCCATCACCTACCTCCTTATGCATCCCGTGGTCCTGGCCGGCGTGGCGGCGTCTGGTGGCTGACCTTTGAGTCCGCCGTGACTTTCTCCTCCCCATCGGTGTGATGCTTATAAGAGCTGTCAGCGGCCTCCTGCTGCGTGTGCGTGCTTCGATGTGTTGTCTCGGGGGTGTACTCTACGTGCTGCTGCACTGGGCGCGTGCCTCGCTCCGCTATGCCGGATCGTTACACAAATTTTTTAATGCAGGTCCCTGCCTTACAGACGGCCAGGAATCTCACCGACTACGCCAGTGTAAAAGGCGCTATATATGCGCCTGACCCAACACAGACTCACAACAGAGGCACGTTAAAATCAACAAAAGATTTGTTTTTTTCTTCAGCTGAGGTCCATGCGTTCCCCGTGTTCGCCCTAACACAATCCCAAAGCACACCAAAGTCACAACAACTCTTCTTCCTCCACCACTCCTCCCAGGCAACCTCGTCCTCATCCTCCTGTGCTCCAGGTGCTTGATTGCCAAGCCCCGGCTGTACTTCCGGGTGTGGCGTAAACACTGGCCACAAGGGCCTAGCAGCTCCCGCTGCAGCACCCCCTGGCGACGCCTGCGGAACCCAACAGGGCTGCACCCCACCCCAACTCCCATGAAGCCCTGCAGGAGTCTGAGGCACATGCTGCAACCCAGGGTGGCTGCCATCTAGCGTCCAGGGGGAGGTATTGGGTCTCCCATGCTTGCTCCCCAGAACATACAGTATGCTGAATGGGCATCCCGGCTGGGCAGGGGCCATGGCTGTTGGCCACAAAATATATATATACAGTGATCCCTTGCTATATCGCGCTTCGCCTTTCGTGGCTTCACTCCATCGCGGATTTTATATGTAAGCATATTTAAATATATATCGCGGATTTTTTGCTGGTTCGCGGATTTCTGCGGACAATGGGTCTTTTAATTTCTGGTACATGCTTCCTCAGTTGGTTTGCCCAGTTGATTTCATACAAGGGACGCTATTGGCAGATGGCTGAGAAGCTAGATTGCTTACTTTTCTCTGTCTCTGTTGCGCTGACTTTCTCTGATCCTGACGTATGGGGATTTAGCAGGGGGGCTGTTCGCACACCTAGACGATACGGGCGCTCGTCTAAAAATGCTGAAAGATTATCTTCACGTTGCTATCTTTTGTGCAGCTGCTTCCTGAAACGACATGCTGCACGGTGCTTCGCATACTTAAAAGCTCGAAGGGCACGTATTGATTTTTGACTGAAAAACAAACTCTGTCTCTCTCTATCTCTCTCTCTCTCTCTCCCCCTGCTCCTGACGGAGGGGGTGTGAGCTGCCGCCTTCAACAGCTTTGTGCCGCGGTGCTTCACATACTTAAAAGCCAAACAGCCCTATTGATTTGTTTGCTAGAGATTGTTTTCTCTATCTATATGACATTCTGTGCTCCTGACACGCACTCCTTTGAAGAGGAAGATATGTTTGCATTCTTTTAATTGTGAGACAGAACTGTCATCTCTGTCTTATCATGGAGCACAGTTTAAACCTTTGAAAAAGAGACAAATGTTTGTTTGCAGTGTTTGAATAACGTTCCTGTCTCTCTACAACCTCCTGTGTTTCTGCGCAAATCTGTGACCCAAGCATGACAATATAAAAATAACCATATAAACATATGGTTTCTACTTCGCGGATTTTCTTATTTCGCGGGTGGCTCTGGAACGCAACCCCCGCGATGGAGGAGGGATTACTGTATTATAAAAAAAATACTGGGGACGAGACGTCATCTGTAGAAGAGAGATCTTTTACAGAGAGACAGAGACACTTTCACTTCTCACGAGATGGACAAGTCATGTCATACTTACAACCTTCAGACGCAAGTCCCGTGCTACACAGGCAGAGCAGGTTAGAGATAATGGAAGTAGGAAATTTCGAAAGTCTCAAAATATGACAGTAAAGATCGCATTAGCGCAAACAAACTGAAACTCGGGGAAATAACAGAACAGCGAAAAGAGATTGAATATTCAGGTGCTGTACAGGCTTTTAAACATTCAAAGCTCCGCACGAAATGCAGATCACAAGGCACACAGCAGCATCAAGCCAACAGCTTCTCAACCAAAGAGGAGGTGATAAAAACACCTGTTACTTGTTCTCCCAATGTATCACCGTTTAAGAGGGGTTTCGGAGGAGTGGCCGCATCTTCTTGAGGTGCGCTCAGTCCCCCTCTTCACAACAGTGCCTACTGCACTGTACAGGGGAAACAGATGTGGGTGGGCATAGAAGGGTAGTTGAGCGAATTACAGATCACGCTTGAGGGCAGCAGCACACCAGCGGCTGCTCAAGCAAAGAGAAGTAAAAAAAAGAAAAAAAAAATTGGTTTCCTATTGTATCACTGTTTAAGAGGGGTTTTGGAGAAGTGGCCACCGGCAGGGGGTGAAAGGGGTTGGCGAGCGAAGCCCCCTAGTGTATATATATATATATATATATATATATATATATATATATATATATATATATATATATATATATACAGTAATCCCTCGCTATATCACGCTTCGACTTTCGCGGCTTCACTCTATCGTGGATTTTATATGTAAGCATATTTAAATGTATGGTTCGTGGGTTTCAGTGGACAATGGGTCTTTTATTTTCTTATCTTTATCTTTTTATTTTCTTTAATTTCTGGTACATGCTTTCTCAGTTGGTTTGCCCAGTTGATTTCATACAAGGGACACTACTGGCTGATGGCTGAGAAGCTACCTAATCAGAGCACGTATTACATATTAAATAAAACTCCTCAAATATATTGTGAGCACGGGGGCTGTTCGCACCCCTAGAGGATAGGGCCGCTCCTCAAAAAACGCTGAAAGACTACCTTCACATTGCTCCCTTCCTTGCGGCTGCGTTGTCAAGCGATATGCTTCCCACGCGGTGCTTCGCATACTTCAAAGCTCGAACAGCACCAATCAGTTTTTGATTGTTTGCTTTTCTCTCTCTCTCTCTCTCTGACATTCTCTGCTCCTGAAGCGCACTCCTTTGAATAGGAAGATATGTTTGCATTCTTTTAATTGTGAGACGGAACTGTCATCTCTGTCTTGTCATGGAGCACAGTTTAAACTTTTGAAAAAGAGACAAATGTTTGTTTGCAGTGTTTGAATAAAGTTCCTGTCTCTCTACAACCTCCTGTGTTTCTGTGCAAATCTGTGACCCAAGCATGACAATATAAAAATAACCATATAAACATATGGTTTCTACTTCGCGGATTTTCACCTTTCGCGGGGGGGTCTGGAACTCAACATACGCGATAGAGGAGGGATTTCTGTATATATATATGTGTCTGTATGTGTGTGTGTATATATATATATATATATATATATATATATATATAATATGTATGTATGTGTGTATATATGTATGTATGTGTGTATGTATATATATATATATGTATGTGTGTGTATATGTATGTGTATATATATGTTGATATGTGTGTATATATATATATATATGTATATGTAGATATGTGTATATGTAGATATGTGTATATATGTATATATGTATATATGTATATATATATATATATATGTATATATATATATATATATGTATATATATATATATGTATATATATATATATATATATATATATATATATATATATATATATATATATATATATATATGTTTACATAACCTCTTTAACACACTACTTCTCCGCTGGTCTGGTGAAACCAAGATTAGCATCGTGCCTGGAGGAAACCTGGCACCACTCATTATCTGGAATACCATTCCAGTGTTAGCATGGTGGTGGCGCCTTCTTTTAGTGAGGTGGTTTTTCAGCATCAGGGACTCGGAGACTAGATAGAGTTGAGGGAAAGCTGATTGGAGCAAAGTACTGAAATATCTTAAATGAAAATCTGCTTCAGAACACTCTGGACCTCTGACTGGGTTGAAGGTTCACAAAGACAAACCATTTTATACAGAGATCTAAAAATAACTGTCCATAGGTAGTCTCCATCCAACTTGACAGAGCTTGACAGGATTTGCAAATAATGGCAGAGGAGTTCCCAAGTCCAGATGTGCGAAGAAGTTTCCTGACCAGAATCACTGCCAAAAGTGTTTCAGCTAAGTACTGAGTAAAGGGTCTGAATATTTTTGTCAATATTTCATTTTTTTATTTTTAACACATTTTCAGAAATTTATGTTGGTTTGAATGTTGCTTGATGTGGGGAAAATTGATTTAAAAGATTTTAGCACAAGGTGGCAGCATTGAAAAATTTGAGAAAAGTGAATTGACTCTGAATACACTCTGAATCTACTGTTAATGTACAGGGGGAAAATCTTTGGTCACTTACAAAATCAGCACTCTTAACACCCATTTCAGATGTTTCATATATGTATCAGTTATATTTTTCATATTTTGAACACATTTGCCTTTATACTTGAAAATAATTTTGGTTTTTTTAAGTATCTTATTAATAATTGTCTGATTATTTGACTATCAAAATATGTGTTAGTTGCCTCTTTAATACATATTTAACAGATTAATTGAGAACTAGCATTGCTGCATATAAACTTTGCTGATGCTAGATGTGGATTCCATAGAGATATTAATTGATTCTTTCATATCCTTTCCTTACTGTCTATTTTAGATTCACAATTCTTCAACCAGCCTGTAAAAGTTCTAGATTAGAGTCATGTGATATTACTTCTTAGTGAGCAATCTTTTATGGTGTCTTATACTATATCACTCACATGCTGTCTTATCATACTTCCCTGGAAAAATCCAAAACCCTTGAGCCAGTGTCACATTTCACAAATTTTTAAGCGATTTTCAGTCATATCCTTCCTTAACACAATCTCAGTGAATCATGGTGCTTGTCTATGACCACTTGTCATGTAGTGTGACATCACCAGTGACTTAGCTGAAAAAATATTGCATGGAATGTGGATGCATGGAAAGAAGGATAGCAAATGTTTTGGGCTTATCTGCCTGATGTCTTGTGTTTGTCATGCCACAATAGACTGGAAAAAGACTTCAAGCAGGGGCCAATGTAGCAGCTAAACTCGTCCTTCCTGGAAAATATTCACTGGTGCTATCAGGCAATATATCAGTTGGCTGTTAAAATTACTTAAAATTGTAGGAAAAAACTCTCTTCATGATGGAACCATTGAACAGTGCTTTAAAATATGGCAGAATTGAGTAGTGTTATTCTCAATTAATTGACCCTGCTGTACTATTCCCATTTTTATTTATTTTTTGTATATTTCCATATCTCTGAAGATTTACTTAATATTAAATTGTGGTGGCATCAGATCTGAGTAAGATGTAATCCTGTATATCTTGCTGATCTGTAATAAACACATTTGTAATGAAATCCCAAGGATCCATAAGATACATACTGTATAAATAACCCACAAGTGTTAGTTTAATAACATTAAATTTATAGTCTTCTATGTTTAAAGTACTTGCTTTTATTATATTATTTTAGTATTTGAGCAAAATAACTTTCAGACAAATACAATATGGGTGTTAATGCTGCTTCATTAATTTAAAAATTTAGTATATACTGTTTATTAACATCTCTGTCTTTTATTAGTTTATATTATAAGAGTAAACAATAGTTTATAATTCTGCCATTTTATAATTATTAATACATTACATATTTATTTTGGATTATTTTGTTGTGATATTTATTTTTTTATTTTTTTTAATTAAGTTGTAGCACATTTTTGTGAGGTAATACACTGTTGTAAAATGATACTAAAAAGATAATCAACATAGAATTAGCAATCTAGAAAATGAAATTAAACCAAACTCTGTGTGATAGGCTTTGCATTGTGTATATACTGTTTTCAATGCTAGTGCTATCATATAATGTGTAATTTTCAATGAAAATGTATTAGGAGAAATATAATGCACAGAGATAAAAATAACACACTGTCTACCTTCACATCCACCGATCTAATTATCCAAATATGTTGTGGTTGGGGATCATATCCATGCATGTAAGGGGTCATGGAAGATAAGCTGCTGTCTGCAGTAGCATAGCAGTAATTACTTTATTGATAACTCACTGAGAAAATTGCCCATGCCAATAGTGTTGGAAAGATTTAATGGATTGGTGGAGAAATAGTTAGACCTTCAAGGAAATGAAAATATGAGTTTGCCATTGGGAAACATTCCATTTCCTTAAGAGATTAAAAAAAGTTATAGCATGTAGCTAACTGTTAATAGCAGTGACAATTTTTTTCTGGGTTTAAATAAATTAATAATTATTTAATATGTATTTTTTCTGGTGAAACTGACATTTAGATTCATTGTAGCTTTTAGTAACATTAGAAACTTAATTTGGTATATATCCAGGAATTAACTTATATATTTATACAGAAATAATTTTTCTCGTACTTTTTAAGTTGTATTGCATTTAATACACTTACATCATTATATGTAATACATTAAATTCCTTGCTTGTTTGTGTGCTTCTGTCCAGGTTTAAATAAAAATTTGACCCTGTTTTGTCAAAAGAATAGATGACAAAGCTGGAGAAGGGAAGGGGATACCATAAAGAAAATGAAAAAGCTTTAGTAATGATAATTGTGTTGCAAAAAGAGCTTGGTAAATTGTTTTCTTTTTTGGTTAAGTCTTTGGACTTCAAACCATGATGTAGTGGGAACAAATACTACCACTGACACTGTATGACCTTGATGAAATCACTTCACCCACCTGTGCTCCAATTGGAAAAACAAAAGAAATGTAACATATTGTGTCTCATATATTGTAAGTTGCTTTGGATAAAAATGTTGGCCAAATAAGTAAATGTAAATTTTTTTTTTTTTTTTTTGAACAGTGTTTTTGCATCTGTTTTAGTTGTAGACAAAACGTTATAAATGGTCAATGTATACTTTTTAAAAATATTTTCAGTGAATATAAATTTTTCTTTAGATACTCCAGTTTTACTGTCATATCCCAAAGACTCTCATATTATTTTAGTTTATGATTCTAAATTGGTCACACGTGTGTGAATATTTGTATGAATGGCTAGCCCTTGCCTTGAAACTAGTGCTAATGCGAATCTGAGGTAGGCTTGAGAATATATTGTTGTCTTTTTTCTGTTTGTTTGGTGGCAGCTGCCATCACAGTATGTGCTCCATGAATAAAGTAACTGGAATGTTTACTAACTCCTTCAGCTGATTATATAGTAGTATGTACTTAAGGGTATCATCATAAAGCACTTAAGGGAATTAAACTTGTGGTTTTAAACTTCGTAATAAAATGTTTAATTTATACTGTAGATTTTACAGAAACTTCTAATTTATTATTGTTAGCTCTGTTATTATTTTGTAAACCTCACTTGTATAATATAGAAACGATACAAAATGTAGATTAATGCCAAATAAATGGATTCTGGAATCTCCAGGTCAGAATGTCCACTGATTTATCTGATTATAATAAATTACTAAATTATAGCTTTGCTCCAAAAGCTTAAAAAAAGGGAGAAGGATTGTTTCTCATCTGGGGAGCAATACATGGTGTAGGCAGTGTCTTCAAGTGTGCAGTACTCTTATCAGCTTTTTGCTTTGGTGTTAGGATTTTGAAACATTATCTGTCTGACCTGACTTTTAGGCCATTCGTGTGAGTGTCTAAATGGCTGCAGTGTAAAGCAGCCACATTTCCTTTTGGTGACCACTACACTAAGTCATCTGACTCTGAAGAATATATACTAAATAGCAGGATTTGAGTTGGCTAAATGTAAGCGATGGCATAGTGGCAAGTACAGAGCCTGATGGAATTGTAATGTGATATATGCATGAAATGAGAGATTTCAATAAAAACGTTATGCAAGCATTGAAATTGTTATTTTATATTATTGTTTTAGAATTTATTTTCAGTAATATGCAACTATTTATTTTATGTAGTCCTATGTACAGTATATATTGCTTAAAAGTTTTTACACTGACTCATTTCAATATAAGCTAATGCTTTTGTACACATACTCAAAA